>NC_137009.1:2500-12500 GCF_032717465.1 Coenobita brevimanus
ACAGAAAAGGGATGAGAGTTTGTTGCTTAACTGGTGCTAAGTGCCCGCCACAGTGGTGGAGGGATGCAAGAAGACAATTCAGAGGAGCAGTGACCATTGAAGTAGCGACAGAAAAGAGATAAAGATGCAACAGTGCGGCAGAGAGACAGAGGTTGAAAGGAGTCAGTAAGAAGAGGAGAGTTAATGAGACGAAAAGCCTTTGACTCCACCCTATTGAGAAGAGCTGTATGTGGGAAGCCTCCCCACACATAAGAGTTGTTCTCAACATGGGCGAATGAAACCCGTGTAGCCTATAAGGTCAACAACTGTGCAGGAGTAAAGAAGGCACAGAGTCAGCATAGCACACCTAATCTCTTGGAAGCAGATTTTACAGATAGGTAATATGATCTTTCCAAGATAAGACCCAAGAGAATGAAACCCCAGTTATGTTTAAACATGATGCAGGATTGAGCTGGATATTATTAAACATTAGTGGGTACTCCTGTGGAAGATTTTGTCGGGTTGATAGGTGTAAAAACTGAGTTTCTGATGCATTCAAAACAACAAGATTACTTTTATCCCAGTCAGAAATACGAGCCAAGTCAGACATTAGGTGTGCCATAGCCTCATCCCTTGTTTGTTGAAGTAACTGCTGAGATGGACGTTGCGGGAACCGAATGGAAAGGTGAAGGGTGGAATCATCAGCGTATGAGTGGATAGGGTTAGATGTACAGCTTAGAAGGTCATTGATGAATAAAAGGAAGATAGTTGGTGACAGGACAGAGCCCTGAGGAACACCACTGTTGACGGTTCTAGAAGAACTGTGACTGTCAACAACAGCAGCTATAGAATGACCAAGAAGCCATAGATAAAGGCACAGACAGAAGGATAGAAACCATAAGAAGACAGTCTGGACATTAAAGATTTATGCCAGACTCTATCACAAGCCTTTGAGATGTCAAGTGCAATGGCAAAGTTTTCGCCAAAGTCCCAAAAAGAGAATGACCAGGAGTCTGAAAGGTAGGTGAGAAGATCGCCAGTGGAGCATCCCTGACGGAACCCGTACTGACGATCAGAAAGAAGGTTGTGATAGGAAAGATGCTTTAAAATTTTTCTGTTAAGAAGAGATTCAAAAACTTTTGAGATACAGAATGTAAAAGCAATTGAACGATAGTTGGAGGGTTGGGAATGGTCACCCTTCTTTGGGACTGGCTGAATGAGAGCAAACTTCCAGCAAGAAGGAATGGTACAAGTTGACACACAAAGGCAAAACAGTTTACCTACACACAACTTTTTTTTTTTTTTTCGGGGCAGACATATACTTGACAGGCTGGTGATAACTGGCTGAGTGAAACATGTACGACTAACATCGTTGTATTTGAGTTAGTCAGTAAGTTTCTATTCAAATTACCAGTAATTATATGAAATACAGCCATGTTATTCGGACATGTTGCATTCAGCCAGACATCACCAACCTGTCAAGTGCATTTTCGCCTTGATAAAAAAACAGAGTTATAGGCAGGGTGTAAGCACAGAAGCACAGTTCTTGAGGACAACAGGAGGGACTCCATCAGGCACATATGCCTTGTTAGTACTGAGGCCAGTGATGGCAGAAAATACATCAGCTGAAGAAATTTTAATGTCAGCCATGAGGAAGTCAGAGGGGGGAAGTGATGGAGGAACAGCACCGGAATCGTCTAAGGTGGAACTGGAGGAGAAAGTCTGAGCGAAGAGATCTGCTTTATCAGTAGAAGAAATTGCTTCAGAGCCATCAGAGTGGAAAAGAGGAGGGAAGCAGGAGGGAAGCATGACGAGGTAAAGTTGTTAGAAAGGTTTTTGGCAAGGTGCCAGAAGGAGCGGAGGGAATCTGAGTTGGAGAGTTCAGAACATTTATTACGAATGGAACTATTTTCTGCAGAGCAAAGAACAGGCTTCGAACATTTCCAGGCAGAAACATATAAGAGACGAGATTCAGGGGTGGGTTGGCTCCGGTACCTTTTATAGGCCCTCTCCTTGTTGCTGACAGCATTAGAACAAGTGTGGTTAAACCAAGGCCTTTTTGCATTTGTCACAGGATATGAGAAAGGAATGTATGCTTCCATGTCCGAGAGAATAACTTCCGTAATGCGCAAGGCACACTCAAATGGCTCCCGACCATGGAGGTAATAATCATTCCTGGGAATATCAAAGGATTCCCTGAAGGCCTCCCAATCCGCAACTCCAAAGTGCCACAGACACTGCTTCTTGGAAGGGTCCACAGGCCTTACTGCAGCAGCGGGACAGGTTAAGGTGATAAGGTTGTGATCGGAGGAGCCCAACGGAGAGGAAAAATTAACAGTGTAAGCAGAAGGATTAGTTGTAAGGAAGAGGTCAAGTATGTTGGAGCTCTCTCCAAGGCGGTCAGGGATACAGGTAGGGTGCTGTACAAGCTGCTCTAGGTCATTAAGGATAGAAAAGATGTAGGCTTGTTCACCAGGTGGATCAGTGAAAGGAGAGGAGAGCCAAAGGTGGTTGAACAAACGTCTTTCAACTTTCACCCTATCCCTCAAAAGGTGCATCGTGGAATACAGGAGGAGGGCAATGGAAGCCTGTGGTGCACTGGTTCAAATTTCAAATCAGACTTGCACCACCACCACCACCACCACCATCACCACAACCACCACCACCACCCTATCCTGGAACACTGCTCTGACATCTATGCAGTATGACATGAAATAACAGCTTGTGGTTAAAAGCTACCTTATAAAGTATGTAGTATGCAGGAGGTATATACAGTAGATGTGCCGGAAAAGGATGCCTTCACGTGGTGGCACTGATATAACCAGGTGGTGAAGCTGCTTAGTTAGCCTATACAAATATCCCTCAATCCTTCCCTATACACAACCACACAAGGTGGACTGCAGAAAGGCAGTTTTGGCCTGCAGTCCACTGGGTTTACATACAAATAAGCCTATGGTTGCAGCCACTATTACTACTACTACTATTGCAGGTATTACAATATATATATAATGGTTCAGAGCCCAGCAGTCAGTCCTGGCACTGCATAAACACTTACCAGAATTGCTCACTTGTGGCACTGTACTATTGCAGGTATTACAATATACAGTATAGTGGTTCAGAGCCCAGCAGTCAGTCCTGGCACTGCATAAACACTTGTGGCACTGTACTATTGCAGGTATTACAATATACAGTACCGGTATAGTGGTTCAGAGCCCAGCAGTCAGTCCTGGCACTGCATAAACACTTGTGGCACTGTACTATTGCAGGTATTACAATATATATAATGGTTCAGAGCCCAGCAGTCAGTCCTGGCACTGCATAAACACTTGTGGCACTGTACTATTGCAGGTATTACAATATACAGTATAGTGGTTCAGAGCCCAGCAGTCAGTCCTGGCACTGCATAAACACTTGTGGCACTGTACTATTGCAGGTATTACAATATACAGTATAGTGGTTCAGAGCCCAGCAGTCAGTCCTGGCACTGCATAAACACTTGTGGCACTGTACTATTGCAGGTATTACAATATATATATAACAGTTCAGAGCCCAGCAGTCAGTCCTGGCACTGCATAAACACTTGTGGCACTGTACTATTGCAGGTATTACAATATATATATAACAGTTCAGAGCCCAGCAGTCAGTCCTGGCACTGCATAAACACTTGTGGCACTGTACTATTGCAGGTATTACAATATATACTATAGTGGTTCAGAACCCAGCAGTCAGTCCTGGCACTGCATAAACACTTGTGGCACTGTACTATTGCAGGTATTACAATATATATAGTGGTTCAGAGCCCAGCAGTCAGTCCTGGCACTGCATAAACACTTCCGGCACTGTACTATTGCAGGTATTACAATATACTGTATTTATTAAATCTATCACTGCGCTGGGTGAGTGGATGGTACCTACTAGACAGACATAGGTAGGTGGACAAACAGGTATATTAAATAAATATTGGTGCCTTTTAAGCAACTTTTAATCTATTTTTGCAACTATCTATCTATCTATATTTATTTATTTATTTATCTAATAAATCTGTCACTACATCGGGTGAGTGGATGGTAGCCCACCAACTAGATAGACGGATAAGTAGGTAGATAGAGAGGTAGAGAAAATAAATGCTGATGCCTTTTAATCAAATTTTAATCTATATTGGCAACTATCTGTATCTATCTGTTAAATTCATCACTACATCTGGTGAGCGGATGGTACCTATTTGATTTAAAGATGGGAAGGTAGACAGACATGTAGAGGAAAATAAACTCTGACGCCTTTTCGCAACTATCTCTGTTCTCCTCTAATAAATATATCAGTACATCTGGTGAGTGGATGGTACCTTCTACAAAGATAAATAGGTAGGTAGACAGACATGTAGAGGAAAATAAATACTGAAGTCTTTTTGCAACTATCTCTATGTACCTATCTAATAAATTTATTACTATATCGGGTGAGTGGATGGCACCTTCTATAAAGATAAATAGGTAGGCAGACAGACAGGTAGAAAAAATAAACATTAATGCCTATAACATAACTTTTAATCCATTTTTTGCACATATATATATATATATATATATATATATATATATATATATATATATATATATATATATATATGTATATATATATCTGATACATCCATCACTACACTGGGTGAGTGGATGGTACCTACTGGGTAGACAGATAGGTAGGTAGACAGACAGGGCAGAGAAAATAAATATTGATGTCTTATAATTAAATTTTAATCTATTTTTGTAGGTGTCTAAAAGTATCTATCATAAATCTTTCACTACATCAGGTGAGAGGATGGTACATACTAGATAGGTAGATCCACAGATAGGTAGACAGTCAGGTAGAGAAAATAAATACTGATGTCTTCTGATCAACTTTGAATTTATCTTTGCAGCTGCCTATATTTATCTCTCTAATAACTATCACTTCATCGGGTGAGTGGATGGTACATATTTTATAGGCATACAGGTAGGCTGGCAGACAGGTAGAGAAAATAAATACTGATGCCTTTTCACAACTATCTGTATGTACTATACCTGTTTAATAAATCTGTCCCTACATCGGATGAGTGGATGGCATCTACTCGGCAGACAAGGTAGGTAGGCAGACAGGTAGATAAAATAAATATTGATGTCTTTTGTTCAACTTTTAATCTTTGTAACCATCTACAGTATATGTATCTAATAAATGTTACTACATCGGGTGAGTGGATGGTACCTACTAGACAGACGGGTAGGTAGGTAGACAGACAGGTAGAGAAAATAAATGTAGATGTCTTTTAATCAACTTGTAATCTATTTTCGTAACTCTCATTATGTATCTAATAAATCTATCACTACATCGTGTTAATGGATGGTACCTACCTGATAGACAGATAGGGTCAAGAAAATTAATATTGATGCCTTTTAATTAACTTTTAATCTATTTTTGCAATTAACTATACGTATCTATCTAATAAATCTATCACTACATCGGAGGAGTGGATGGTACCTAGGTGATAGATAGATAGGAGAGAGGAAAATAAATACCGATGCTTTTTAAATTAAGTTTTAATTTATTTTTCAACTATCTACATGTATCTATCAAATAAGTCTATCACTACATCGGGTGAGTGGATGGTACCTTCAAGATAGATACGTAGGCATACAGGTAGAGAAAAAAAATACTGATGCCTTTTAACAAACTTTTAATGTATTTATTCAACTATCCATATGTACCCGGTATCTCTCTAATAAATCTATCACTACATCGGGTGAGTGGATGGTACCTACTAGATAGATAGATAGGGTAGAGAAAATGAATATTGGTGCATTTTAATAAACTTTTAATCAATTTTTTGCAACTATGTATACGTACGTACCTATCTAATAAATGTCACTACATCGGGTGAGTGGATGGTACCTACTAGATAAACAGATAGGTAGGTAGACAGACAGGTCGAAAAAATAAATACTGATGCCTTCTATTTAACTTTAATTCTATGTTACAACTATCTGTATCTATCTAAATCTATCACTACATCGTGTGAGTGAATGGTACCTACTTTACAGATGGATAAGTAGGTAGGCAGATAAAATAAATATTGAAGCCTTATCGCAAATATTTATATGTATCTCTAATAAATGTAACACTACATCGGATGAGTGGATGGTATCTACTAGATAGAAAAATAACTAGGTAGACAGACTGGAAGAGAAAATAAATTTTCATGCCTTTTAATCGACTTTTAATCTATTTTTGCAACTACCTATGCGTACCTATCCAATAACTTCATCGCTACATCGGATGAGTGGATGGCACCTACTTGGTAGATAGATAGTAGGCAGATAAATAGGTAAAGAAAATAAATATTGATGTCTCTGAATCAACTTTAACATTTTGTTGCAACTATCTTTATGTATCTATCTAATAAATCCATCACTACATCAGGTCAGTGGATGGTAGTACCTACAAGATTGAGAGACAGTTAGGCAGATAGGTAATTAAAATAAATTTTGAAGCCTTTTAATCAACTTTAAATCTATTATTGCAACTATACTATGTATCTATCTACTATCACCACATCGGGTGAGTGGATGGTATCTACTTAAGAGACAGATTGGAAGGTAGACAGACATGTAGAGATAATAAGTACTGATGCCTTTTAATCATCTTTTAATATAATTTGCACCAATCTATATTTATGTATCCATTATACCTATCAGTACATCGGATGAGTGGATGGTACCTACTAGGCAGACAGATAGGTAGGTATACACACAAGTAGTTGAGATAAATATTGATGCCTTTTAATCAACTTTTAACCTATTTTTTGCAACTGTCTATACCAGCGTGTATCTTATCAAATAAATCTATCACTACATCGGGTGAGTGGATGGTACCTACTAGATAGGCACACAGGTAGGGAGACAGACATGTACAGAAAATAAATAGGCTAGTTATGCCTTTTAATCAAATTTTGATGTTTTTACAACTATCTATATGTATGTATAATACATCTATCACTACATCGGGTGAGTGGATGGTACCTACTTCATAGACAGATAGGTAGGTAGAAAAACAGGTAGAGAAAGTAGGCTAAATATTGGTGCCTTTTAATCAACTTTCCATCCATTTTTGCAACTATCTATAACGGTATGTATCTATCAAGTAAATCTGTCACTACATCGGATGAGTGGATGGTGCAGTACCTACTAGATAGATAGATAGGTAAGTTGGCAAGCAGGTAGAAAAAATATTGATCCCTTTTTATGAACCTTTAATCTATTTTTTTGCAACTGTCTGTATGTAGCTGTCTCATATCTATCACTACATCGGGTGAGTGGATGGTACCTACTTGATAGATAGATAGATAGGTACGTAGACAGACAGGTAAGAGAAAAAGGAATATTGCCTTTTAATCAACTTTTAATATAGCTACTTGTGCAACCATCCATAGGTATCTATCTAATAAATGTATCTTTAGGCTACATCGGATGAGTGGATGACGGATTGGTAAGCAGACAGACAGGTAGTAAAAATAAATACTGATGCCTTTTAATCTACTTTTAATCACGTTCTGCAATTATCAATAATTATATGTCTATCTAGTAAACCTATCACTACATCTGGTGAGTGGATGGTACTTTCCTGACAGAAAAATAGGCAGGTGGACAGACAGGTAGAGAAAATATATGCTGATGCCTTACAATCAACTTTTACTCAAATTTTACAACTATCTCTACGTATCTATCTAACAGATCTGTCACTACACTGGGTGAGTGGACGGTACGTAGTGGACTTGTGAATATACGCAGGCACATTCGTCTAGGTAGGTAGGTTAAAAAATGAATAAGGCATTTGTGTCTATCTTTGATTATCGATAGATTAAAGATGACCTGATAACCTGTTTGTAGGTCATGTGGAAAGAAAAGATTACATAAGTGTGATGATGATGATGATGATGATGATGATGATGATGATGATAATAATAATAATAATAATAATAATAATAACACCAATAATAATAATAATAATAATAATAATAACACCAATAATAATAATAATAATAATAATAATAATAATAATAATAATAATAATAGTTGCTGTATAAGTAGTAACAGTAATAACAAAAGCAGTCATAGTAGTAGTGATAGTAGTGGTAGTAGTAGCAGTAGTAGTAATAAGTCTTAGTAATACTACTAAAAATAACAATAACAATGAATTTCCCCTCACCATCTTGTCCAAACCAGGCATAGTTTCCTTTTTCCGGCACTGGTGCCACTTGCCTCGCCTCCACAGTAATCCAGTCTGTCCATTCATCACGGCAAACACAATGGCAAACGCCCAATATACGCACAACATCAAGTTAATACCAGCTGCAACACCGACATCCTCCCACTTCCCGACCCGCGGGGTGACTGCCCGATGGTTGGCACGCTGCATCTCAAGGGTCACGTGACCAAGGCAACATTGTGCTTGAGATTCCTCCAGTTAAATTTAAGACGATTAAAACCAAACTTGCATGAATTTTTTACCCATGTTTTAAATTAATAAGTGATAGTACAGATTTTATTTGATAGAAATATAATGGAAAGAAATAAAATGGAAAATATCACCATCGTAGTGTACATTGGTCGTTTCTTTTAAAAGACTGCATCACCGGGACCTTCCTTCAGGTGTACCATCACTCAACATTGGCAACGCTGAGCTCTTTTTAAATCTTTGAATGTTTAAAGGTAATGTCTTGATTATTTCTGACGTGCTTGTAATAAACAATGGTAGAGTTTATTTATCTTTAGGGAGATTATTGGTTCTGTGAACCTTATTTACCGTAGTTCAGAGGCTAAATAAGACGATGCTACGGCCCTGCATCCTCACCACAGCATTCCCTCGAGACTGACGCCATTTCTGCGTCAACATCTTGTTACCGGTCAACAAACAAGATGTAGATATGGCAAAATAATCCAAGTGATCAGAATTCTGGGGTTAAACTTGACAGAAATGCAAGAAAATGGTTACGGGACACCCAGATTAAACAAATACGTCCAACAAATGACTACTAAAAGCAAAACACATCTCAGGAAGTTGCCGTTAACGGTCAGCGCCTGCAACTTGGCGCCGCTGTCCTTGCAATGTGTCCTTGAAATGTTTGGACGGTTAAAGGCAGTTGTGGCAGTGTTGGCGCGTCCTTTGCAATAGGTCAGTGATAATAGAGGTTGCACTTAACCCTTTCCCTGCTGCTGCACAAGGCGTCTGTTGTCATCTGATGCAACTGGCCAATTTGACATCTGCAATACTGAGTCCTGCTGCCATAACATTCAACCAGCTTTTTATCAGGTAGCAATGAGTCTCCTTGGTTACTAGTCAAACCGCACCTCAAATATAACTTACTTGGCCATCCACTGCAACTACTACCAAATATTATCAACACTACTACTACTACCACCAACGCTACTACTGCTACTACTACTGCTACTACTACTACTACTACTACCACCACCACCGTACATACACTGGACTCAGCGTGTATAAATCTCACCAGGATGTTGTTGTTGCTGCTTACCCCTACCTAGTGTGTATGGCCGACGAGACTCGTCGACCACAGGTAAGTAAGTGTTTTTTGTGGGGCCGCTACAGGTACAATATAACGTGTGGGCAACCGGAGCCTCCTTGTGGTAGACACCGCCTCACCAGTGTCCTTCCCACGGCGAGGTGCAGGCAAATGGAAGAGGTTTGTGGGCTGGGTGGCCGCCGCAGATGTTTGCCTGCGCCGGTGAGGTAAGCCAGTGTAAAGGCAAGTAAAGCCAGACTAGCGGTAAGCCATTTAAGGCCAGGGAAATGAGCCACAACCAATGTATAGCCAAGTATAGCCACAGCAACCCATAGAAGGCCAGGGAACCTATGTGTTTTGTGTGGGTTAGTCTGCCCTCAGCATATTGCCCACACTGACTGATAGATTACAAGATAGACAGATAGACATAGGTAGATAGATTGATACAGATAGATAGATAGATTGACTGACAGG
>NC_137009.1:15000-27500 GCF_032717465.1 Coenobita brevimanus
GCTGAAGATAGATAGGTAGATAGATATATATATATAGATAGATAGATTTAAACAACACCTACTATTTATTTTCATGTACATGTGGTTGAGTCTCCTTGGTTACTAGGCAGATAGATAGATAGATAGACACATTTAAACAACACCTACTATTTATTTTCATGTACATGTGGTTGAGTCTCCTTGGTTACTAGGCAGATAGATAGATAGATAGATAGATAGATAGAGATAGATAAATATTGAGAAACTGAAGACAATAAAAAACAAGTATTGATTTTCCTGGTACTGAATATATTTCCTATTATAATCTCCTTGGTCACTAGACAGATAGATATAGATAGATAGATAAATAGATAGATAGATAAATTAAAACAATAACAGGAAAGTATTAATTTTCAAGTTACTGTTCATTTATATTAATTTCCTAAAGAATCTCCTTGGTCACTAGACAGATAGATAGACAGATAGATAAACAGACAGACAGAAATTAAAAACAATAATTTTCATGGTACTGAATATTTATATTTTCTGTTATAATCTCCTTGGTTACTAGACAAATATATAGATAGATAAATAGATAGATAAATAAACAGCTAGATAGATAAATTAAAACAGTAACAGGAAACTTATTTATATTTATTTCCTATTATAATCTCCTTGGTTACTAGACAGACAGATAGATAGATAGATACAAAGACGAATTGCATTTAAACTTAATAAAACTCATAATTGATTTTGTTATACTTATTTTTATACTAGAGTCTCCTTGGTTACTAGTCTTAATAGATAGAGAAGTAAGCAGATATAGACTGACAGATAGATATAGATAGATAGATAGATAGACAGACTCTGGAAGGTAGGTGGGTAGTAAGGTTGGTAGGTAGGTAGGTAAGAAGGTAGGTAGGTAGGTAAGTAGGTAGGTAGGTAGATAGGTAGGTAGATAGATAGTAATGTAGGTAGGTAGGTAGGTAGGCAGGCAGGTAGGTATGTAGGGAGGAAGGTAGGAAGGTAGGTAGGTTGGAAGGTAGGTTAGTAGGTAGGTAGGTAGGTAGGTAGGTAGATAGGTAGGTAGGTAGGTAGGTAAGAAGGTAG
Source organism: Coenobita brevimanus (assembly GCF_032717465.1). Lineage (NCBI taxonomy): Eukaryota > Metazoa > Arthropoda > Malacostraca > Decapoda > Coenobitidae > Coenobita > Coenobita brevimanus. Next base: position 16,090 of record NC_137009.1, read on the forward strand.
GTAGGTAGGTAGGTAGGTAGGTAGGCAGATAAGTAGGTAGGTAGGTAGGTAAGAAGGTAGGTAGGTAGGCAGGTAGGTAGGTAGGTAGGTAAGAAGGTAAGAAGGTAGGTAGGCAGGCAGGTAGGTAGGTATTTAGGTAGGTAGGTATTTAGGTAGGTAGGTAGGTAGGTATGGTAGGTAGGTAGGCAGGTAGGTAGGTAAGTGGGTAGGTAGGTAGGTAAGTCGGTACGTAGGTAGGTAGGTAGGAAGGTAGGTAGGTAGGTTCGTAGGTACGTAGGTAGGTAGGAAAGTAGGTAGGTAGGTAAGTGGGTAGGTAGGTAGGTAAGTGGGTAGGTAGGTAGGTAGGTAGGCAGGTAGGTAGGTAGGTATTTAGGTAGGTAGGTAGGTAGGTAGGCAGGTAGGTAGGTAAGTGGGTAGGTAGGTAGGTAGTAGGTAGGAAAGTAGGCAGGTAGGTAAGTAGGAAGGTAGGTATGTAGGTAGGTAGGTAGGTAGGTAGGTAGGTAGGTAGGAAGGTAGGTAGGTAGGTATGTAGGTATGTAGGTATGTAGGTAGGTAAGTGGGTAGGTAGGTAGGTAGGTAGGTAGGTAAGTGGGTAGGTAGGTAGGAAGGTAGGTAGGTAGGTAGGTAGGTAGGAAGGTAGGTAGGTAGGTAGGTAGGTAGGTAAGTGGGTAGGTAGGTAGGAAGGTAGGTAGGTAGGTAGGTAAGTGGGTAGGTAGGTAGGTAGGTAGGTAAGTGGGTAGGTAGGTAGGAAGGTAGGTAGGTAGGTAGGTAGGTAGGAAGGTAGGTAGGTAGGTAGGTAAGTGGGTAGGTAGGTAGGAAGGTAGGTAGGTAGGTAGGTAAGTGGGTAGGTAGGTAGGTAGGTAGGTAAGTGGGTAGGTAGGTAGGAAGGTAGGTAGGTAGGTAGGTAGGTAGGTAAGTGGGTAGGTAGGTAGGAAGGTAGGTAGGTAGTAGGTAGTCTTTTAGCACAGACTTTCTCCTCCAATTCCACCTTAGACGATTCCGGTGCTGTTCCTCCATCACTTCCCCCTCTGACTTCCTCATGGCTGACATTAAAATTTCTTCAGTTGATGTATTTTCTGCCATCACTGGCCTCAGTACTAACAAGGCATATGGGCCTGATGGGGTCCCTCCTGTTGTTCTCAAGAACTGTGCTTCTGTGCTTACACTCTGCCTAGGCAAACTCTTTCGTCTTTGTCTGTCAACTTGTACCTTTCCTTCTTGCTAGAAGTTTGCTCTCATTCAGCCAGTCCCAAAGAAGGGTGACCATTCCCAACCCTCCAACTATCGTCCAATTGCTTTAACGTCCTGTATTTCAAAAGTTTTCGAGTCAATTCTCAATAGAAAAATTTTAAGGCATCTTTCCTATCACACCCTTCTTTCCGATCGTCAGTACGGGTTCCGTCAGGGACGCTCCACTGGCGATCTTCTCACCTACCTTTCAGACTCCTGGTCATCCTCCTTTCGGGACTTTGGCGAAAGCTTTGCCATTGCACTTGACATCTCAAAGGCTTTCGATCGAGTCCGGCATAAATCTTTAATTTCCAAACTGCCCTCCTACGGTTTCTATCCTTCTATCTGTGCCTTCATCGCTAGTTTCCTTTCTGGTCGTTCTATAGCCGCTGTTGTAGACGGCCATCGTTCTTCTCCTAGATCTATCAACAGTGGTGTTCCTCAGGGCTCTGTCCTATCACCAACTCTCTTCCTTTTATTCATCAATGATCTTCTAAGCTGTACATCTAACCCTATCCACTCAAACACTGATGACTCCACCCTTCACCTTTCCATTCGGTTCCCGCAACGCCCATCTCAACAGTTACTTCAACAAACAAGGGATGAGGCTATGGCACACCTAATGTCTGACTTGGCTCGTATCTCTGACTGGGGTTAAAATAATCTGGTTGTTTTTAATGCATCTAAGACTCAGTTCTTACACCTATCAACCCGACAAAATCTTCCACAGGTATACCCACTAATGTTTAATAATATTCAGCTTAATCCTGCATCATCCTTGAACATGCTTGGGGTTTCATTTACTCGGGACTTATCTTGGAAAGATCATATTACATCTCTTGTAAAATCTGCTTCCAAGAGATTGGGTGTGCTAAGCCAACTCCGCTCTTTCTTTACCCCTGCGCAATTGTTGACTCTATACAGGGGTTTTATCCGCCCCTGTGTGGAGTACAACTCTCATGTGTGGGGAGGCTCCCCACATACAGCTCTTCTCAATAGGGTGGAGTCAAAGGCTTTTCGTCTCATTAACTCTCCTCCTCTTACTGACTCCCTTCAACCTCTGTCTCTTCGCTGCACTGTTGCATCTCTATCTCTTTTCTATCGCTACTTTAATGGTCACTGCTCCTCTGAACTGTCTGCTTGCATTCCTCCACCTCTACGACGGGCGCGTAGCACCCGTCTAGCAGCAAACTCTCATCCCTTTTCTGTCCAACTCTCTAATGCAAGAGTTAACCGTTACTCCCAGTCTTTCATTTATGCAACAGGTCTGCTCTGGAACTGTCTCCCTCTGTCTGTATTTCCTGCTGCCTATGATCTCCAGTCTTTCAAACGCAGTGTGTCCAGGCATCTCAAAATGATCGGATCTTGAATTTGGCTCTCTATTGTATTTTGTTTTTCTCTTGGAGGGAACTGTAACTGCGAGCTCACGGCCTTTGGTTCCTTCTTCCTCGCATAAAAAAAAAGGTAGATAGATAGGTAGGTAGGTAGGTAGGTAGGTAGATAGGTAGGTAAATGGGTAGGTAGGTAGATAGATAGATAGGTAGGTAGGTAGGAAGGTAGGTAGGTAGGTAGGTAGGAAGGTAGGTAGGTAGGTAGGTAGGTAGGTAGGAAGGCAGGTAGGTAGGTAGACTGTTTTCTATCTATCTATCTATTTCTTCCTTTCCATTCAACTTTCCTTCACATGTGTTTATTACAAGTACTGACTCTATCTATCTGTGTATCTATCTGCACCCTTCTATCTACCTCTCTCCATTGGGAACAATCTATCTATCTTTCTATCTATCTATCAATCTACTCTTCTATCTCTATCTCTGCGTCTACCTGCCTACTTATGTATTTATCTATCAACCAATCTACTGTATCTATCTATCTGTCTATCTATCTACCCACCTATCTACCTTTATATCTGTCTGTCAGTCTATCTATCTGTCTGTCTGTCTACCAGTCTATCTATTTATATATCTATCTATCTGCCTACCTACCTATCTGTCTATTTATCTATCTACCTGTCTATCTGTCTATCTAACTGTCTGTCTGTCTACCAATCTGTCAATCTATCTACCTATCTATCTATCTATTTATCTATCTCCCTCCCTATCTACCGATCTATCTATCTGTCTATCTATCAATCTGTCTATCTATTTTTTACTTTCCATTAACATTTCCCATCCATGTCACCAGCTCCCTTCGCCCCCTGGTGAGTTTATCTATCGCTCTATCTATCTGCACCCTTCTGTCTGTATCTATCTGGACCTATTTATCTATCTGTGTATCTATCTGGACCTATTTATCTATCTGTGTATCTATCTGGACCTATTTATCTATCTGTGTATCTATGTGGACCTATTTATCTATCTGTGTATCTATGTGGACCTATTTATCTATCTGTGTATCTATGTGGACCTATTTATCTATCTGTGTATCTATGTGGACCTATTTATCTATCTGTGTATCTATGTGGACCTATTTATCTATCTGTGTATCTATGTGGACCTATTTATCTATCTCTGTATCTATGTGGACCTATTTATCTATCTGTGTATCTATCTGGACCTATTTATCTATCTGTGTATCTATCTGGACCTATTTATCTATCTGTGTATCTATTGCCAGACGCCTCAAGCCCGTTTCGAGTGGCCACAAACAAATCGCCTCCACGTCGCCCTGTCCCCCGCCATCTCACTGCCCCGCTCCCAACTCACACACCCCTCCCTCATATACCTCTCCACCCCATCCCTCCATCTCATCCTCGGCCTCCCCCTCCCTCTTCTCCCCTCCACCTCACTCACATACACTCTCTTCGTCAGTCTTTCTCCCTCCATCCTCTCCACATGGCCAAACCACCTCAGTGTGTTCCTCATAACGCTTCCTATCACATCCACATCCACACCACAACGCTCCTTTATATCCTCATTCGTCAGCCTGTCTCTCCATGTGACTCCACAGGCTCCTCTTAAATAACTCATTTCCACTGCTCTCACTCTTGACTTGTGTCCTTCTAACAACGTCCAAGCTTCACTTCCATTCGTTAGAGTTGGTATCACAATACTGTCATGTAGTAACTTTTTCACTTCCATGCTCACTTCCCTGTTTCTTATCACTGCTTTCAAAGAACCAGCAACCTTTCTTCCCTGCTGTACCCTTTCAAGCACTTCACCCTCCAAATCTCCATCCTTACTCATCACACTACCCAAGTACTTAAACGTACTCACATTCTCCAATTCCTCACCATCCAACCTCGCTGTACATTCACTGACTTCACCTCTCTCAAAGACCATCACTTTACTCTTCCCTACATTCACCTTTAGATTCAATTTCTTACACACTCTCTCAAACTCATCCACCAAGCCTTGCAGCTCCCCTTCGTCTTCACTCAACAACACGTTATCATCTACACACAACAGTACAGGGAGTTTCCAAACACTATCCTCTCTCACCAGAGCCACTCCAACATCCACTACCCTACCTTGTACCTCTTTTATTACCCCATCCATGTACAGATTGAACAACCATGGTGACATGACACATCCCTGTTTCAACCCAACTTTCAAAGAGAAAAATTCACTTAGTTCACCATCCACACGCACTACAGCCTTAGCCCCATCATACATACTCTTCACAGCATTCAACAACTTCCCATCTACTCCATATATTCTTAATATTTTCCACAATCCTTGTCTATCCACCCTGTCATATGTTTTCTCCAAATCCATGAAAGCCGCATACAACTTCTTTCCCTTCTCTAGAAACTTTTCCACTAAAGATCTAAGAATGAAAATCTCATCTACACAACCTCTTCCCTTCCTAAAGCCTCCCTGTTCTTCTCCAACTAATTTCTCTGTTCTTTCTCTAACTCTGTCTATAAGTATCCTACCATACACTTTTCCTATTAAACTAAGAAGACAAATGCCCCTATGATTACCACACACTTCTTTTTCCCCTTTTCCTTTGTACAAGGGAATAATTATACCTGACTTCCAATCCTCTGGGACTCTACCTTCCTCCCAGGCCAATCTGCACATCTTCCACATCCATTCTACTACTATCTCTCCCCCATACTTCAGCATTTCACCACACACTCCATCAATTCCTGGGGCTTTCCCCAATTTAACTTTCTTCATTGCTTCCACAACTTCTATCCTACTGATTTCTTCCTGTCTTCTCACCTCCCTCCTTCTCCCAGCCATTCCCCAGCCACTTATACTCGCATTACTTCCATCCTCTATGTCCAACAATTCCTTAAAGTGTTCTCTCCATCTGCTCACTTTTTCTCCCTTCTCCACTAGTAATCTACCATTTTTATATTTCACCCCCCTGCTAACTTCACTTCCACCCCGTCTTACTCTCTTCACCTCTCTCCAGAACATTTTCTTACAGTCCTTCCACTTTACACTCAAATAATAATAATAATAATAATAGAAAGCTAGCTAGATAGATAAATAGATAAAACTGTAATGTAGTGTACTAAGGGAGTACTGTACAAATGTTTATACTAAATATAGATAATTGTAATAAATAGATAGATATGTAAACATTTTTGTCTATCCGGATCCTCCCCCCCCCCTCCTTTTTTATGCAGTGGTGGTGTGCATCAGGGGTCAGTCTTGGGTCCCTTGTTGTTTATCATGGTACTTGAAGCCCTCTCACGTGACTTCAGAAACGGACTCCCGTGGGAGATGTTGTATGCTGATGATTTGGTGTTGATTGCAGAGAATGAAAGGGAGGCGGAGGAAAGATTTAGGAAGTGGAGAGATGGTATGGAGAGACGGAGGAAAGATTTAGGAAGTGGAGAGATGGTATGGAGAGACGGAGGAAAGATTTAGGAAGTGGAGAGATGGTATGGAGACACGGAAGAAAGATTTAGGAAGTGGAGAGATGGTATGGAGACACGGAGGAAAGATTTAGGAAGTGGAGAGATGGTATGGAGAGGCGGAGGAAAGATTTAGGAAGTGGAGAGATGGAGGAAAGATTTAGGAAGTGGAGAGATGGTATAGGGCACAAGGGCTTAAGGGTAAATGCAGATAAAACAAAAGTGATGGTATCTAGGGCTGGTGGCGGTACTGTCAAAGACGAGGGAGAGTGGCCATGTGCAGTTTGCCACAAGGGCGTGGGAAGCAATTCCATCTTGTTCAGTGTTTGTGATAAGTGGGTGTATAAGAGATGTAGTGGTATTAGAGGTAGACTGCAAGATAATGCAGTGTTTGTGATAAGTGGGTGCATAAGAGATGTAGTGGTATTAGAGGTAGACTGCAAGATAATGCAGTGTTTGTGATAAGTGGGTGCATAAGAGATGTAGTGGTATTAGAGGTAGACTGCAAGATAATGCTGATTTCATGTGTGTGGTGTGTCGGGGAGAGCAGATGGAGATTGTCTGGCGTGAAAGGATTGAACTTGCTGGTGAGTCTCTTGAGTGTGCAGAAGAGTTTTGTTATTTGGGAGACATGTTGTGTGCTGGAGGTGGGGCTGGAGCAGCTGTGTGGCTAGGGTGAGAAGTGGTTGGAAGAAGTTCAGGGAGCTGTTGCCTCTCCTGACAATAAATAAAAAGATAACAGACAGCCAAATTCAAGATGTGTTCATTTTGAGATAGCTGGACACACTGCTTTTAAAGGACTGGAGGTCATAGGCAGTAGGAAATGCAGACAGAATGACAATGGTGCATGAAGAATTAGGCACCACTACATCAAGTGAGTGGTTGGTGGTCACGTAACACTAGGTAATTAAGAACACTTTGTCGCTGTACACCTGCTTTGTGTTCTGGTGTCCTTATATCCATTCCATGTCCTGTTTATCCCATGTATGTTTCTGGGCTTCCAGTGCACGGTCTGCTTGTGTGAGTGACGAGTTGATTATCACCTTGCACTCCTCCATAACAACAGGTCCTTCTTATCACACACCACATGGCTACTTATCCTCAGCACATCACCACCAGCACCATAGTGTAGTGTTAAGCTTTTGTTAGAGTGCTGTGGCTCTACATCCTTTCTGTAACACTTTCTATTACACTGCCACCATCTTAGTTAATCTCCTTGGCCTCTGCCATTGTTTATAAAGTCCACCACCAGGACGGGGCATTGTTAACGTGGCAGCGTCCGCATTGACTCTATCGGATACGTTTATGTGAAGCTACAGAACGTGGTGAATGTTTTGGGTGTACCCGATAGAGCCAGGATTCCGGGGGCTTGAATGATGAGTGAATGGAAGCGTGGCCCATTGACTCTATCGGATAACGTTTATGTGAAGCTACAGAACGTGGTGAATGTTTTTGGAATATCAAATAGAGCCAAGATTCTAGGGGCTTGAATGATGAGTGAATGGAAGCGTGGCCCATTGGATTGGGCAAACTTGGGCTGTCTGGACATTGCTACTCCTCACCCTTCCCTAGGGTGGGAAAGGAGGTCCGGATGATGATGATGGTGATGATGATAACGAGGATGGTGATGATGATGATGATGGTGATGATGATGATGATAATGGTGATGATGATGATGATGATGGTGATGATGATGATGATAATGGTGATGATGATGATGATGATGGTGATGATGATGATGATAATGGTGATGATGATGATGATGATGGTGATGATGATGATGATGGTGATGATGATGATGATGGTGATGATGATGATGGTGATGATGATGATGATGGTGATGATGATGATGATGATGATGGTGATGATGATGATGGTGATGATGATGATGATGGTGATGATGATGATGATTGTGATGATGGTGATGATGATGATGGTGATGATGTTTATAAAATGGCGGAGAGGATGGAGAGTGAGAGACTGACGAGGAGAGTTTGCTGTATGTGAGTGAGGTGGAGGGGGGCAGAGGGAGGAGGAGGCCAAGGATGAGATGGAGGGATGGAGTGGACAGTATGGAGAGTGAGAGACTGACAAGGAGAGTGTATGTGAGTGAGGTCGAGGGGGGCTGAGGGAGGGGGAGGCCAAGGATGAGATGGAGGGAGGGAATGGAGAGTGAGAGACTGACGAGGAGAGTGTATGTGAGTGAGGTGGAGGAGCAGAGAGGGAGGGGAAGACCAAGGATGAGATGGAGGGATGGAGAGTGAGAGACTGACAAGGAGAGTGTAGGTGAGTGAGGTGGAGGGGGAGAGAGCGAGGGGGAGGCCAAGGATGAGATGGAGGGATGGAGTGGAGAGGATGGAGAGTGAGAGACTGACAAGGAGAGTGTGAGGTGAAGGGGGGAGAGGGAGGGGGAGGCCAAGGATGAGGTGAAGGGATGGAGTGGAGAGGTATATGAGAGAGGGGGGTGTGAATTGGGAGCAGGACAGTGAAATGGCGGGGGACAGGGTGACATGGAGGCGATTTGTTTGTGGGCACCTCTTACGGAATTGAGGCGTCTGTCAAAAGATAGATTGACGTACAGCAGTGATGGTGTACAGTGATGTGTCAGTACAGTACTGTTATTTTATCAGTTGTACGTACAGCAGTGATGGTGTACAGTGGTGTGTCAGTACAGTACTGTTATTTTATCAATTGTACGTACAGCAGTGATGGTGTACAGTGGTGTGTCAGTATAGTACTGTTATTTTATCAATTGTACGTACAGCAGTGATGGTGTACAGTGGTGTGTCAGTACAGTACTGTTATTTTATCAATTGTACATACAGCAGTGATGGTGTACAGTGGTGTGTCAGTACAGTACTGTTATTTTATCAGTTGTGCAGGAGTTAGTAAACTCTTCAGCACACCTGGCCTAACCCTACCCAGGGCAAGGCATGGGTGCTCAACTCCATCACCACACAGTGCACTACCAGCCACCTGTTGCCACCACACCACAATTGCCTTGGTAATTTAGTCACACATTTCACTGCTCAGCATTACTGTATTCATAAATTGGCTGTAAACAGATTCTAACACACGGTAATTTTTGGTACTAACATGAAAATACAACATAATTCATAAATTGCCCAGACGTCTGTCAACAACACTGTCTTTGCCTGGCGGGCGAGACGCTGGCGTGGTTACCATAGCAACCCCCCCCCACACTTGGCCAAACGTGGCGACGGTGCTGCAGTCCACCACAGTAAACTGGATGTCATAATGCATAAGCCTTTTATTACGTTATTAAACACAAAGACGTTGGCTACCCATGACTACTGAGCAGTACTTTGCTATGAATATGTCCTCAAATAACTGAGGCAGTGCTAAGTTTGGCTTTTAACATGCCTACTAAAATGCAGTATAGTGCCACAGTGGGCGACCCGACACCCCCACAAGGAGCCCATAGAGGAGCAACGACAGCGTGCCAGGACTCAGGGCGACAACGGCAAAAGTCCGCCCGGGCCACGTGCCCCTATGACCCGAAGCTTGCACGCCGCCACCATAGTAGGAATACAAGACTACCTTCCAGGTGAGCCTTCCCCAACCAACATCAGGGTGGAGCTGTTACTCCAGCTCCTGCCAGCACCCCTGAGACGGCCTGTAGCCACTCAACCCTCCTGAAGGAGATGGCCTGCAGCCGCTCCCGCCTTTGTCAGGAGATGGCCTGTAGCCGCTTTGAAAGTGCCCCTGACTCTGCTGGTAGCTGCTCCCTCCCCCAGGCCACTACCAGTAGCCGGGCCTTGGCGACGGCCTGTAGGCACGCCCCTAGAAGGCCACGGCCAGTAGCCGGGCCCTACGGTAGGAGACGGCCTGTAGCCGCTCCTCCATCAGGTGCTGACTCCTATTCACCAACCTACAACTCAGAGGGAGTCCCCAGCCTGGAGGAGTACTGGAGAGGCCCTGTGACTTCCCTTGGCCTCTTCTCCCTGCAGCCGGATCTGGAGAGGACTCACCTGACAGACCCCGATGAAGGCCGGTGCCACAGTCCCTTCCTGACGGTGCTGCCGAACACCAGGGACCGCAGCCTCGGGACCCCCAGACTGCCCTCAGGACCCCTGGGCGGAACCTCCCTACAACCAGTCGCCGGAGATCTTCGTCCATCATCAGGCGCCTGAGCGAGAAGTTCAGGCAGTTGTTCGGCCCCAGCCTTGAGGGTCGTACTCCTACCCCCAGCCCTGAAAGAGCGGGGCCCTTCGCCACCTGCAGTCCCGGACGAGAGAGGGCGCCCCTGCGCCTGATCCCGTGGCCTCCGGATGCAGAGGCCCCCGGCAGAACCCAGCCTCATCAGTAGTGAGGCTGCATCACCTCCACCGGCCTTGCACCTGACCGCCATGACACCCAGACCAGAAAGGAGTGACAGTGATAGTACAGTGCCCGTGACTCAGTGACAGGAAGGCAGAGCAGTGAACTAACCACATAAAGGAAGTCGGTGAGAGAAGCACCAGTGGTAATATCAAAGTGGTGGAGTGAATAAAAGTGACAGTGCAACCGTGAACACAGCCAAGCAGTAAGACACGGGTCTATTACAGTGAATACGCTACCATCTGATAACACCGCATAATACTAAAACCGTACACAGACCCCAGTGCTAGAGTAATACTTACCAACATTGAAACAGTACCAGCTACTCCAAGAATATATAAAACTTAGTGTAATGCTAGGTGTTTTAGGTTCGGCTTCCCGTTCCTTGAACACCTAATGTATAGCGGGGTTCTTTTTCGAGACCAGGGCTTAGGACAAATAAGAGAGAGGTAGGGCATAAAAACTCCAGGCAATAACCTTACACGTGTATTACTCAGTCAGACAAGGGAAACAGCAGATGGTACAGACACAATATACTGTGCGATTATAAACACTTATATCTAGATAATGTAAATAGTATCTCACAGGATACTGTTAGAGAATACAGTTAAATAACACTCGAGGCGGAGTATTCTGAATTAGTACAGTCCAAGGTTTCTAAGCGCATGGAGAGGTTAGAGATGATTCTCACTAAGGGAGGGTGTAAGGCACTGGGGTCTAATTATGATTATGGTAGTATGAGGCGGAGTTTACTGGTAGTGCGTTCTCTTTGTTATTTTCTACTGGCAAGGGACTTTTGGTTAATTATTATTACAAACTGCACGGCTTGGATGTTTCTCTTATTACTGTGTGATGGTTACACTGTGTCGGTCTTTCTCACTAGCACTTAGGTTCGTGATTCACAATTCATTGTTCCGCCTTGTCACTGTTAGACTATTATCATTTCACTGTGTCTATTCTGCTTACTAACACTTGGGTCTATTACTAATAATTCACTGTTCCGCCTCGTCACTGCTTTACTAAAATAATG
>NC_137009.1:37500-62500 GCF_032717465.1 Coenobita brevimanus
AGCTGTATGTAGGGAGCCTCCCCACACATGAGAGTTGTACTCTACACAGGGGTGAATAAAACCCCTGCATAAAGTCAACAACTGTGCAGGTGCAAAGAAGGTACGGGGTCGGCTTAGCACACCTAATCTCTTGGAAGCAAATTTTACAAGAGATGTAATATGATCTTTCCAAGAAAAGTCCCGAGTGAATGAAATCCCAAGCATGTTCAAGGATGATGCAGGATTGAGCTGGATATTATTAAACACTAGTGGGTACTCCTGTAGAAGATTTTGTCAGGTTGACAGGCGTAAAAACTGAGTCTTTGGTGCATTAACAACAAGATTATTTTTACCCCAGTCAGAGATACGAGCCAAGTCAGACATTAGGTGTGCCACAGCACACGTGGCGTCACAAGAATACTACGCCTGAGAGGAAAACTCTGATTTCATATTTGGATTTACCATCAAAAAGTACAGCCATTTAGAGCAGCCATCAATTCCCTTGGACAAAATTGTTGTTATTATTATTTTCAGGATTTGCCAAGACTGATATGGAGGAGAAACAGAAGACAGTTGTAGTACTGAGTTTGAACGAGGTGAAGATGGATGATAGAGAAGTTGAACAAGGTGATAGAAGTTGAACGAGGTGGAGCAAAGATGTGGCCAACGCGTATGAAACCTGATGTAGCTGCTGCCATCATACGTGTACTTGACATCCTCCAAGGTGATGTAGCTGCTGCCATCATACGTGTACTTGACATCCTCCAAGGTGATGTAGCTGCTGCCATCATACGTGTACTTGACATCCTCCAAGGTGATGTAGCTGCTGCCATCATACGTGTACTTGACATCCTCCAAGGTGATGTAGCTGCTGCCATCATACGTGTACTTGACATCCTCCAAGGTGATGTAGCTGCTGCCATCATACGTGTACTTGACATCCTCCAAGGTGATGTAGCTGCTGCCATCATACGTGTACTTGACATCCTCCAAGGTGATGTAGCTGCTGCCATCATACGTGTACTTGACATCCTCCAAGGTGATGTAGCTGCTGCCATCATACGTGTACTTGACATCCTCCAAGGTGATGTAGCTGCTGCCATCATACGTGTACTTGACATCCTCCAAGGTGATGTAGCTGCTGCCATCATACGTGTACTTGACATCCTCCAAGGTGATGTAGCTGCTGCCATCATACGTGTACTTGACATCCTCCAAGGTGATGTAGCTGCTGCCATCATACGTGTACTTGACATCCTCCAAGGTGATGTAGCTGCTGCCATCATACGTGTACTTGACATCCTCCAAGGTGATGTAGCTGCTGCCATCATACGTGTACTTGACATCCTCCAAGGTGAGACTTAACTTTCTCTTTGACACATTGCTAAATAGGACTCTTGTTACCTCAAAACCCAAGTTCATTTTATGGGCAAAAAATTGAGTAAAGTTGGTATAATGACGACAAGTTTATCTATCTGTCTGTTAATCTATTGCCAGATGCCTTAATCCTGTAAGGGGTGGCCACAAACAAATTACCTCCATGTCGCCCTGTCCCCTGCCATTTCGTAGCCTTTCCCACCAGCTCACACCCCAAACAAATCACCACCATCTTACCCCATCCCCTGCCATTTCGCTGCCCTCCTCCCAGATCACACCCCAAACAAATCGTCTCCATGTCACCCTATCCCCTGCCATTTCGTAGCCCTTCCCACCAGCTCACACCCCAAACAAATCGCCTCCAAGTCACCCTATCCCCTGTCATTTCGCTGCCCTCCCCCCAGCTCACACCCCAAACAAATCGCCTCCATGTCACCCTATCCCCTGCCATTTCGCTGCCCTCCCCCCAGGTCAATAAAAAAATGGTGGTGTAATTTAGCCGTGCTTCTTGGCCTGTACTGTATACCTGTGGGTGAATGTCTTTTCCGTGATAATTGTGTAGTTACCAAGTGTTTAGCTACATTTGACTGATGCAAGTACCTGCCAGGGTTGATGATAGCCAAGCATGTACTGTACTTTGGTGTAGAAGTGGACTGACTTAGCATTACTACTGAATGCACACACTTTGTATTGTTTATAAAGGCTCCAGCAGCAATGCCTCAGCCTTGGTCACCTAATGGTGGCTTTCTACACGCTGCTCAATCTCTGGCAGCCTCCCTATTCACTCCCTTACCCATGATGTCACACTCTCAGTATTGTATCATTTATAAAGGTTCCAAGATGCATGCGTTGGCCTTGGTCACCTAATGGTGGCTTTCTACACTGCTCGATCTCTGGCAGCCTCCCTATTCAGTCCCTTATCCCTGCCATATTTCTATTAAGGTTTTAACACTGTTGGCCAACTTAAGGTAAAATAAGATAGATAACAAAGACGCAGTAGGTTAAATAGCTACAGAAGATGTGTTAGGAACCTCTTAAGCTAGACTCATTTTACTCTAACCTGGCCTAAAATTGCCATCTTTCCATCTTGAATACTGACAATGAATTAATGGTAGATGATGCTAGTCACAAAGAAGTGCTATGGAAAGGATGTAGAGCCGTAGTATTGTCATTTTATGATGCTAGTCACAAAGAAGTGCTATGGAAAGGATGTAGGGCCAAAGTATTGTCATTTTATGATGCTAGTCACAAAGAAGTGCTATGGAAAGGATGTAGGGCCATAGTATTGTCATTTTATGATGCTAGTCACAAAGAAGTGCTAGGGAAAGGATGTAGGGCCATAGTATTGTCTCATTCTGCCACTGAACTAAGAAACAAGCTGAAAAACTGTGAAAATCTTGGCCAAGTTAGAGTGAAAAGAGTATAGTAATATTGGTAGTATCCAATGTTTGGTTACCTACTGCCAGACGCCTTGATCCCGTAAGGGGTGGCCACAAACAAATCACCATCTTCTCCCTGTCTGCCGCCATTGCACGGCCCTCCCCCCAGCTCACACCCAATCTCTCATATACCTCTATACTCCATCCCTCCATCTCATCCTCAGCCTCTCCCCCTGCACCTCACTCTCATACTTTCCTCGTTAGTCTCTCACAAACTGATATATATATATTCTGAGGCTGTGGCAATATACTGACACTGAAAATGGTTGGAGTAAAGACGCTGAAAGAGGTGAAGACATGGCCGATAATGAGAAGTTGAACGAGGAGCAAAGGTGTGGACAACGAGTGGCAAACAGCTTGATGTAACTGCTGTCGTCAGCGGTGTAAGTCAGCCTTCAAGGTAAGACCAACTTTCTTTTTACTATAATTGACACGTTGCTTTGAAAAGAAGCTTTATCACCTCAAAACCCAAGTTAATTTAAGGGTGAACAATGGAGATAGTATATGACAAGCCTTTCCTGGCCCCATAAAGTTGGTCTGAGGTGCTGGGCTGGAGTCTTCCTCTAATTTGCCTCAACATAACCAGTTCTGGATTACTTAGTCAAAAGGATCAAAGCAAATGACTCCAGACTTGTACAAAAAATACCCACTGAGGTTGTTCAGTGCCCACTGAGGTTGTTCAGTGCCCACTGAGGTTGTTCAGTGCCCACTGAGGTTGTTCAGTGCCCACTGAGGTTGTTCAGTGCCCACTGAGGTTGTTCAGTGCCCACTGAGGTTGTTCAGTGCCCACTGAGGTTGTTCAGTGCCCACTGAGGTTGTTCAGTGCCCACTGAGGTTGTTCAGTGCCCACTGAGGTTGTTCAGTGCCCACTGAGGTTGTTCAGTGCCCACTGAGGTTGTTCAGTCCCCACTGAGGTTGTTCAGTCCCCACTGAGGTTGTTCAGTCCCCACTGAGGTTGTTCAGTGCCCACTGAGGTTGTTCAGTGCCCACTGAGGTTGTTCAGTGCCCACTGAGGTTGTTCAGTCCCCACTGAGGTTGTTCAGTGCCCACTGAGGTTGTTCAGTCCCCACTGAGGTTGTTCAGTGCCCACTGAGGTTGTTCAGTCCCCACTGAGGTTGTTCACGGTACAGCTGATGCTTTGTGTACACTGATAGGTTGTTGTGGGATCAGCCCCAGTCTTTCTGGTCAGACCCATCAACCACAGGCAAGTAACCATCCCTGCAGGGTTATCCCATGCAGTGTACTGGTGCTCACTTGCGGCTGACTGTGCCTCACCACAGCCAGACACTGGGAAAAGTGTGGTTTGGTTTATGGGTGGATGCCACATTTGCATTTCCATCCATTTAACCGGCACTGTAGCTGGCTGCACCTGACCCTATGGTGTGGTTATATGGTTACCACCCAGCGTTGTCAATGATTTACTGGGTTACAGGGAATGATAGATGAGGCCATTATTGTCAGCATTATAGACTTGACCAATAGCGAGGCCCTCCTCAATCGTGCCTAACAGAATCTGATGAAACTCCTCCTCCCCCTCCTCACTAGTGTCCACAGCTTCGCCACTGGATGTACGATTTGTAAGGCCATGTTGAAGCTTGACCCTGAACAACCAACCTTCAGATGCCTTGAAGTCAGGGACATTGTGAAGGTGGGCAAACTTCCCAGCAGCGCCTTTTAACTCAGTCCCACGCACTTGCACGCCTGCAGCCCGTTGCTGGCAGTACCAGGTTAATGTTGAATGGTTGACACTGGCATGCTGGGGATGCCCATAGCCTTCCATTTGGCACTGCGTCTGTTGCTCTTGCCAAAGTCTGCCGTGTACTGGGTCAGTTTGTTATGGAATTTCCTGATGTCATGCAGGGTTCAGCGGACCAGGTCATACTATTTAAGATGCGGGAAGTCGACCATCCCACATCAATCTTACCGAGGATCTCTTGCCTCTTCTGCAGAGTCATCACTACCCTCTTCCTCTTCTGTGGTGGAGGGGCCATCATCACACACCCTAGGAAGAGGCATGCAAGGAACAGCAAGGCCTGAAGCAGGTTGGGAATAACCACAAAAGCCACCGCTTGTGCTGCCATAGTAACTATACGAGAGGAGCTGTTCACTACACGGTTGATGTGTGGGAACTGGGAAGGGCCGAGGGGGTCCCTAGCAGACACTGGGTGAACTACCCAGCCAGACAGCGTGGCGCCACTGGGCTAATCCCGTCCAGCCCAACAAAAATGTTCTTGCAGCCAAAATTTCCACTGGATTGCAAGTTTTTTATCTGGATAAAATGGAAAAATGTACATATAATGGTTTAATACAGCCAGATAACAGCGTCTGGGTTATGAATCGTAAAGATGGTGGACATCCGGATGAATGGGGCATTACTGTATAAATAATGTGAATGAGGTCACAACCAATAACTGCTTTGAACTACAGAATGACACTGCCATTACAAACTATTGTGATGAAACTCAGTGATAAACACTGCAAACACTGAAGCATTTCAAGTCTACTGATGCTGAAGAACAAACAGGATGTTATGTAAACACTGCAAACACTGAAGCATTTCAAGTCTACTGATGCTGAAGAACAAACAGGATGTTATGTAAACACTGCAAACACTGAAGCATTTCAAGTCTACTGATGCTGAAGAACAAACAGGATGTTATGTAAACACTGCAAACACTGAAGCATTTCAAGTCTACTGATGCTGAAGAACAAACAGGATGTTATGTAAACACTGCAAACACTGAAGCATTTCAAGTCTACTGATGCTGAAGAACAAACAGGCTGTTGTGCAACATAAAACGAAGGTGAAATGCATTAAGGAAGAAGAGTTTGATGATAACATAAACGCTGATGAAGAATAGTTGAATGGAGTATAAAAGCAATGATGAGGGAGTGAGTCAGTGGTTTGACGTGCATAGGAAACATGCAGCTGGGCATAGTATAACACAGGCGAGATAAAAATCATTGCATATGTGGGTGATATGGACTCAGACAGGTGAGAGAGATGATGGTACGTGTCACAGTGGTGGAGTTACCTGCAGTGTGCGGGCGTAGGGGGCTGGCGGCTGATCCTGAAGGCAATGCATGTATATCTGGTTATTTTCTAGGGTTATCCTGGAGGACCGGATGCCACCTTGGTCTTCTTGGACGGCAAATACCAGGCCATGATGCACCAGCGTCTTGATGCGCTGACTCATCTGCAGGAGGTTCTTAACCTGTGGGGAGTACCATACATCAGTATATATAAACAGCATCCATATATATATTTTTTTTAATGTGTCCAACTCTGGGCATAGGCTTCACAGCCTGCTCCCAAGGCTCAGTAGTCCTCCTTCATGCCATACACCTCTACATGTCACCACTTCAGCGCCAACATCCATCGTCCATATTGAATACATGCTAGGGCTGTCTCATGCAGGACTGGTGTACTGGTATTAGCTGGGGTATTTTTACAACATGTCGGCGGGTCTTCTGGTAGATCGGTAAAGTCTGTTTTATGAAATTCAAATCCTTAAACTGTTCCCTGCTCCAGGGGGATTTGAACCTGGGTCTGGTAGGACTGCAGGCTACCTGTCTACCGATTGAGCCACCGCCTCTACCTAGGACACTATCAGTACATTCTTATGGAAACTACTTGGAGGCAATACTGGTGGGGAAGCACAATTAGCTACGGTAGCGGGTAACTTACTGTTATTTGCTGTGACTTCTTTGTGATGGTGTTGATCTTGTCCATGATGATGGAGGCCGGGTCTGGGTGTGGTGGAAGGGCGGGGGGGTGTGTGGCATCAGTCTCCGTTGCCAGTGCATCCAGGGCCGGCCTGATGGCCTCACGCACCTGTCCGTACTAACACAAACATTAGTGCTGGAGGCTCTGCCAACTATGTGCTAATGTACTATCGCCGACACTTATGGCTGGTACAGTCAGTCTTCTCTTTCCTAAGTGTAAATCCCGTGCAGCTCGACTCAGTTCCTCCGAATCGTTAATTTTACTAGTGAGAGGGAGAGTCGCCGGGAGATGTCTGGTGCAAGTGTAGGGGGTGGCGGGGTTGGGGGTGGGGTGGGTGGGGGTGGGTGGTAACGTGACTGAGTAAATGTGGCATCAGTGTAATACAGATGTGGCACAAGTGTATTTGTTAAAAACGTAGGTTTACGATGTGAATGAGCTAAAACAACCTCTTTTTAGTGGTAACGACACTGAGTTAGGGATTCCACATATATCTCAGAATGCTGCCACAAACTGTGTGTTGAGGTTAACACATACAGGAATTGTCATTTAGCGGCAGTGCTAGAAGTCTGATAAATGGTAACAGTTGGAAGTGGTGGCATGTTACATAGGTCTGACAGGTTAATAATCGGGGAAACTAATTACAGTTTTAACGAACAAGCAGCAAAAGGTATTGCCGTAGCATCTGACTTTATAACAGATAACCCATAAAGAACAGCTACAGTGTATTGTGCATAATATGACCATACCCACAATAATATGAGTTTTTTCAAGTGTGTTCGACATTGCTTAAAAAAAGGCTGCATTTACTGAATCCTTGATGATTGCTTAACTTTTGACGTAGATAAGTATAATGTTTACCATGAGATCTGAACTGACTTTTATTCCGCAGTATCCTATATTTGCTTGTTCATGAATAATTGTTAATCTTTCCATTGCTATGGCATTTATAATCAGACATGATTATTTGTCTTTAGCCAACAGCACTATCTGATACGGCACATACTTTAGATTTCTGTATCTTATCTTTGTAACCCCTAAGGTGTTTGCCAGTACAATATACCCTAGTTCTTAGTAGACCTTGAAGGGCTAACGTCACTGGCACGAGTGTATTACTCACGGTGATATTAACAGTTGGTTATGCAAGAGAACATAATGCAACATTAATTAAGGGAATATAATATCACTGTTAATACATCTTAGTATATTATTTTACACAGACATATCCCTCAGTAATGAGTCCAGCCACCTTGCTTCTCCACAACCTCCCGAAGCCTATCGGACATGCTGGCCACCTCATTCCTTACGAGGTGTGGCTTCCCTTGGAATATTTCCCACTGAGTCATAATGTGGGCCGTCAGCTGGTCTGCCGTTTTCTCTGGTCCTGGTTACCATGTGTTAACCAGGGTTCCCCAGATATTTTCCATTGGGTTACAGTCACAACCCTTACTCGCCCAGTGTAGGAGTTGCAGGTTTTCTGGACTACTAAACCATTCCTAACTGCTCCTGCTGTGTGTACAGGACAACCATCTTGGACAAGATGACTGGTCCAGGAGAGAAGGGGAAATTTTTCTCTCGTAGGAAGGTAGAAAGAAATCCTGCAGTATTTGACTATATTTTTGCGCACTGAATCGTCCCTGCATCTTCACTACATCTCCTACGCCATGGATGGAAATATAACGCCACACATTGCATGTCACGTGCCCACTTCTTGTCTCTTCATAAACATTGTTTCGCTCATTGCTGGCAAGAACAAACATTACATAATATTAGAGGGATACCGTGTTTGTATTAGAAATTAATAAGAATAATCTATAATTGGAAATTGTAGCCTACACTGCTTTCACTCCAGTCTCTTTGGAAATCAAAGGAAGGTGATCCGTGGGTAACAACTCTATATTGTGGGAAGTTGTTGCGGAGACGTTTAGGAGTCTAGAATTACTAAAGGAAGACTATTATAATAATTCAGAACACCCACCAACACCAGGACCTTTACATTTATCACTGTTAGTAATTAGTGATTTAACCAACTTATGTACCACATTAGCATTGGAAAGTGAACCGTGGTCTTTCTCATTGATCTTTGTTATTAATTACTGATTAAACGAACTTATATACCACATAAGATTAAAAAGTGACCCTTATCTTGTGTGTGTGTGTGTGTGTGTGTGTGTGTGTGTGTGTGTGTGTGTGTGTGTGTGAATTATCAGGGTCAAATACTTTAATATTATTGTTTCTGCAACAGTTCAGTTATTAAACATTACCAGGTGTTGTTCTTCCTCCACACGTGTATATTTCCGTGATGGCAAGATCGGAAGCTTTTCTCATCAGACCACCACCTGGACCAGAAGTTTAGGCCTTGGTCCACATAGTGACGTGCAAAGTTAAGCCTGGCAGCACGGTGCGCTTCAGTGAGTAACTTTTTTGGCAGGAACCCGGTGATGTATTCCGGCCTCATGAAGCCGCCTCCAGACTGTACTGACAGACACATCCAGTTGGAGTCTGTTCCGAAGTGCCACAGCGTTCGTTATGGGGGTTTCCTCAGCTGCTTGTATAATGCGCTCATCCTGTACAGGTGTCATTACACGGGAGCGCAGTGTCCTGGCTGAGGAAATATTTTAAAGAGAATACGTAGAAACAACTATTTTACATGCTCATAGGAGCGGTGTTAGAGGGAGGAGTTGGGGAACAGGGGGAGGTAGGAGGGTTGGGGTGGGCGGGGTGGTAGAGGAGAATGTTGGTGGACTGTGGTGTGAGGGAGGATTGCAAGGGAGATGATCCGTCACACTAAATTGGTGTCCTGTTACCTATACAACAGGGTTAGTATAACGTCGTTGATGCTGGTTTGCATTTTTGTAGGTCAAAAGTGTGTCATACATCGTTGACGCTGTATTACGGGTTAATGTACAATTTATAACACTAGACAGTATAAATAATAATGTAAGCAAAAACATTATGAAACAGTCATATCATACACGTTCGACATACACGTATGGCAAGTAAAGTAACTACTGACCACGTCTTCCATAGTTAGGCTTTTTTACCCTGGTTAGTAAGATCTCCTGTCTCCTCCCACCTCTTGATCCATTTTGTTACAGTTGTTGGGGATATGCCTAACTGACTGGCGATGGCCCAAATACTCGTGCCTCCTTTCCGCAGACCGACGATCTGCCCTCGCAGGAGTACTTGCTTTTCCTGTCTGTTCATTGTGAATCCTGAACTGTGAATGGTGCAGGAATGCTTCTTGGTGTCTGGACAACACCTCGGTATACACCTGGTCTCACTGAGAGGCGAGACTTAATGGCACCAAGTTTGAGGGTGACAATCGCCTGATGGATGGTTTGGAGGTTGACCCCTGCAGGCAGACTTATACTGGCAGTTGGCACAAGGCCTAAGGAGTGCTTGAACGAGGAGCTGTTGGTTCTATCCAGGTCTAAACAGTTTGGTTTATACTTGCCCTATGACTACGAAAGATTCCAACAAGACCCATAGTCTCCAGGAGGTTATACTGTAGAACGAAGGATGGCTGGACATTTATACTGAATGAATATAAATGACAAAATTTGTGTTGTCGTTTCCATACTACTGTATGCCTTTACTTTGTGCTTGTAGTGTTACAAATTGCCAATTGTCACTACCACAATCTGTGACAGAGACTCGCATGGCGAAGATTACATGAATACAGATAAGTTAAAGGAACAGATATCTTACGATTTGTGCTCGTAACATGATAATCCCATTAACATTATAATTATCTAACTCGAAATTTATGGAACCATCAAGGAATCGATATCTGCGGTATTTCCTATGCATTGTGTAATTTAACATATGTGACACATTTGAAAAAACTCATATTATTGTGGGTATGGTCATATTATGCACAATACACTGTAGCTGTTCTTTATGGGTTATCTGTTATAAAGTCAGATGCTACGGCAATACCTTTTGCCGCTTGTTCGTTAAAACTGTAATTAGTTTCCCCGATTATTAACCTGTCAGACCTATGTAACATGCCACCACTTCCAACTGTTACCATTTATCAGACTTCTAGCACTGCCGCTAAATGACAATTCCTGTATGTGTTAACCTCAACACACAGCTTGTGGCAGCATTCTGAGATATATGTGGAATCCCTAACTCAGTGTCGTTACCACTAAAAAGAGGTTGTTTTAGCTCATTCACATCGTAAACCTACGTTTTTAACAAATACACTTGTGCCACATCTGTATTACACTGATGCCACATTTACTCAGTCACGTTACCACCCACCCCCACCCACCCCACCCCCAACCCCGCCACCCCCTACACTTGCACCAGACATCTCCCGGCGACTCTCCCTCTCACTAGTAAAATTAACGATTCGGAGGAACTGAGTCGAGCTGCACGGGATTTACACTTAGGAAAGAGAAGACTGACAGTGCTGACTGTACCAGCCATAAGTGTCGGCGATAGTACACTTCACACATTACAAGTTTATATGTCAGTGTAAGTGTGCTCATGTTACTACAGAAGCCTGGTGGTACAAGTAGAAGGGAGTGGCTGCCTACCTTCATGCTGGTGGTGACAATGTTAACATTAGGGAACTGTTCTTGGCAGTTCTGCCTCCAGTCTTCAACCTCCACAGTGCACTGGACAGCGTGGTTAATGGCCGTGAAGGCCTCCTGTGCTGTGTTGGCATTCTGCAGACACTCCAGTCTGGCCGGCAGCTGCTTCACTCCTTCCTCTCCTTCTTGCTTCATGGCCACCACTCTGGCCACCTCCTCCTCTATCAGCTTCACAAATGTGGCCATGTTGTGTGTGACTTCCTCCATCTTTTTTATCAGCTGGAGGTTTTGTTCCTTCTGGTCGGTCAGCCAGGTCAGGTACTGGTCCAGCTGGGACTGAGTGTTTTGGGAGCTGGTAACCTGGCTCCTCATACTGCTCTCGTGCTCCCCCAGCAGGGACCAAAGCTTCTTGCTCATCCCACTGGGCCTCTTCTGGGTTGTACCACCCTTTGTTTTGACTGACATTTGTTTTTTTGCTGCAGGTTTTACACTTGGCTTTCCACCAGCTGCTCCTGCTGCCTGTGCCTGTTGTCCAATCTTAAGCCTTTTGACAAAAGCCTCAGCTACATAGTTTACTGGGAAATTATCCAGGGAGGTGGCGGGGTGGCTGGCACGGCAGTCAGGGCAGGTCAGCTGGTTGGCTGTGGTCAGTTGTAAGATGCAGGACGAACAAAAGGTGTGGCCACACGGCAGATTGCGTGGCCGACGCTCACTCTCATCATAGGTGATGCAGCACACACTGCACTCCTCAGGATTGTCCTGTGCAACAACAATAACATTGATTGCTTACATGTAACACATGATGGACATTGCTGACCTTACAACCTAAAAGGCAGTTTTAATATTCATAACTCACTGATGCTAAGAAAGAAAGCAATAACATGAGCTTTATATAAATGACGTCCATACTGTACAGTCGGCCTAAGAAGTGACACTGGAGTATCCAGAAGGTTTCAGTGATAATGGATAATATTCCTCTTATAGCTTTGCAAGATGACACCTATTATGTAAAACTGTAACAGAAAACAATATGTGAAATACAAGATGGGTAACGGGTAGTACCAAGGGGAGACCATATAGAGGCATGAGAAGAGAACAGGAGATCAGGACAAGATGGACATACGTCCCCAACCACCACGCACCCCTCTTCCCCTCAACGGAATCAACTAGAGGTACTGTACAGTCACGCGTACTAATTTCTGCTCAGGGGTTACCCCTTCCTTCCCCCCTCTACCCTGGACAGAGGGAAGGGGGGAATCGCGAACAAGTCTACCCCGCCTTCTGCCCCCAACTCCCCCACCCTCCACCTTCAGCTGCCAGTTACTGATTAGACGCAAATTTTCTCATGTCCTGTAAACATGACTAAACTGTCGTCGCACACGCTTTCAACGGCCAAGATTTGGACTATATTTTTAGAATCAATTATAACCGTATTGAACTGCATTCTCAAATTGAAAATATTCACCATCATTGTAATCCAGTGTCGTCCGCTGCACAATTCTGGGTTCCAGTGCTTACCTTTTCACTTCCCCCAGCTGTCTCTTTCTCTCTCTCTCTCTCTCTCTCTCTCTGAATTTACTTTTCCCACTCACTCTTTTTAAATTCATATAACTTTCTCTTTGCTTCTCTCCCCCTTCTCTCTCGTTCTTTGTCTTAAGTCTTCCCCGCCTCTCACCCCTCCCTTCCCCCCACCTTAGGCCTGATCAGCAGTCAGTTATACTGTCGCCGCTGCTTCGTATATCGTGTGCAGGCAACATTTATCACACACACTTAGGTCAGATGTATGGAAAGCTATTTTTTTTTTTTATAGATATATATATAATTGTATTTCTCGTTATGTGCCAAGTTCAAATAGAGAACACCAGACCAATATTCGTAATTTTTATTAGAGTGACCGTTCCACTTCACATAGCTGGGTAGCTGGGCTTATAAACTGCACACACACACACACACACACACACACACACACACACACACACACGACTTAAATTTTGCACTGACAGCGTGGCGACTACAAATATAGTCATTCTAACAACTGGATCTGCTGGCTCCAAACCTTCCCTGCAACTCCTCATTCAATACGGTAATAATTTATTCTAAAAATATAGTCCAAATCTTGGCCGTTGAAAGCGTGTGCGACGACAGTTTAGTCATGTTTACAGGACATGAGAAAATTTGCGTCTAATCAGTAACTGGCAGCTGGAGGTGGAGGGTAGGGGAGTTGGGGGCAGAAGGCGGGGTAGACTTGTTCGCGATTCCCCCCTTCCCTCTGTCCAGGGTAGAGGGGGGAAGGAAGAGGTAACCCCTGAGCAGAAATTAGTACGCGTGACTGTACATCACCCTGCTGCATTACCCTCCACCTGGACCAGCACTCAACTGAATCGGGGCAGGATCTGTGTCCCAGCAGACTCCATAAGTAGGACTACGACGACGCCCACTGTGCTTGTCAGGGGAACAACTACCGTGCTCCCTCCACCTACTGCCTTCTGTAGGACTGACGACGCCCACTGTGCTTGTTGGGGAAAGGACGCCCACCGTGTTTCCCTCACCTACAGCCCCTGCCCTGAGCAGGACCGTGGAGATGCCCACCGCACGTCTCTCACCTGCAGTCCCAGTGCCTAGCAGAATCGAGGCGGTGCCCACTGTGCCTGTCGGGGAGGCCCCGCTCACCATGTGGGCCTCATCTGCTGAACCTTCGGCACCTATAGAGGGTCACGACCCTTGCTAGCCTCACTCCTCCATGAGACGAGCGGGTCACGCCCCTTGCTCGCCTTATTCCTCCAGAGGCCGAAAGGGACGTCCCTTTCACTCTCCCCGCACCACAGGGGGCAGAGCAGGCTCCCCAGCAGAGTCACTGCTGTAAGAGGTCTGGAATGGCCTTATAGTGAGTCCTGGGGTACACTCATTACAACCAGCGCCCCTAAGTCACCAGTCAATGTCGGACTCCTGAAGGAGGAGAGACCGCAGGCAGCCCCTGTCAGACTCCCGACGAAGGTGAGACTGCAGACACCAGATGCAGAGGAACGCCCCCAGAACTCCCGGCCGAGACCTCCCTAGACAAACCAGCAAACCGTCCCCCATGAAGGGTAGGTGCAAGGAAGCACGCCTACTCGATCTGTTCGGCCCCAGCCCCGAGGGCCGACACACTGACGGAGGTCCCTCCAGTGAAAGGCCTCCCTCCACACCACCCAGCAGCCCTCACCCGACGATCAAGAGTAAAATAGTGGTACCACGCCCCTTCAGAGAGTGCACACTTGACGAGACACCTCCCACACCTGGGGGCCACTAGTCCCAGACTTAGATGCTTATACTTCATATAGTGTGGGTAATCTATCACATTGTATTGTGTCAAGTCACTGTATTCTTTGTGGTTTTAAGCCCTGTTCCATTGGTTGCATGCTCTGGGTCTTAGAAAGAACCCAATATTGGACCCACATACTCAGGGAGAGAGAAGTTGATCTCTGAGTACGTGGCATAACAATAAGTAAATGACAAAGTGCTTATGCATTTCAGAATTGTAGGAAACAGTTTGTTAGTTACGATAATAAGAAATCCTAAACAGAACTAATTGAAATTTCAGAACTATCGCTCAAGGACAGTCAGGAATAAGTTGCGGAGTTTATGTCTACTGTGGTAGTAAGCAATTATTTCTGGTATCGTAAGACTGAAAAGAAAAGGCCTTCAATAAACAATGAAGATCTGTTATTTTTATTTACGAGATATTTACCGTTAGACTACTGGTGAATAGTTAAAAGTTATTTATTTCCGTTTTTGTCGTCTCCATGGATGACGACAGAAAGTGGGAATGCGGAGTAAGTTAGTAGGCGATGTTAAATGGCTCGATCAACAAGTACAAATGAAGACAACTTTTACTGACAGACATGCAGCTATTACATCGCATTTGGCCACTTTTCCACTAAGAAAAATCTGTGGAAGACTTAGTATAAGCTTGAAAACTATCACTTAATGAAATATAAAAGAACCTTGCCAATTTGCTGAGAGTCTGAGCTCCATGGAGGATGCAAATTGTTTCATAGTCTGTAATATCCTCGGTGCCTGAACAACGGGCAAGAGTAATAAAATGCAATAAAAACAGCAGTGAGTTCCACACTTCCAACTCAGTATTTTCAATTAGACAAGACACAGCAGTTTATTTAAAAAGAAAAGTATTCCAGATTTAAAAGATGGAACAAGTATGCACTTTTGCATTGCACAAGTTTGTAAGCCCATGTTCTAGTCCTCTTTACTGCCTAGTGTCAGAGAAAAAGATATAATCTGTCATACCTATAGTCGCAGCACATGACTCTGAGGTTGTCATTATCGTACCCTGGCAACCTACCAGTCAGAAGTGCGTCCAATTTCGTATCATATTATACACAAATCATATTATTATGCACGATTATTATTATACACAAACATATTATACACGAATCACATGCGTCTCATACACGAAATTGGATGCACTCTTGAGGGGTAGGTTGCCACGGCATGATAATAACATCCTCAGAGTCACACGCCAGGACTATAATAATTTTGTATCAATAGGGTAGTATATAATTACATTGATTATATGCTAGGGGAGGCAAGGAATAAGAGGCAGAAAAGATCTTGCTGCAGCTTTGGGTAGGGTATCCTTACTAAGAATAATTTTTGTGGCATCCTTATTGTTCCTAAGTCATCACCATTGCATTTGAAAAGCAAGTAGTGTATTGCAGTCACTAGAATTTTCTTAGGTTGGCCTGTGAAACTAGATAATCAGTTTTTGAAATCCTGGGACATACACACGAGCACGGGGATATGCTGTGCACCACGCGCCGAGCAATACATTACATATTCAAATCGGGAAAACATATGTTACAGGTTAGCTTCTAATATATCATTGCCTCATGTTATTCATTTCTCATAATTCTTTGCATGATATACTAAGTATTTTTTTTTTCTTTTCGGTATAACGTGATGAAGTACAGAATTTTTTTTACCTTGAATTCAGTAAGTTTTCACGGAAAGCATGGCAGTAAAAAGTGTCTGAAGCAATCTGAAACTCTGTCATCACTTCTTGGGGCGACTGTACAAGTGGTGGTGTGATAACAGTATGGTGAACATGCCATAACAGAATATGCTATTGTACTGTAACATGTACAGTAACACTAATATTAATAGTGAGAGACAGTACAGTAGTGAATATTGACCTTTTTATCCACAAACTGTATGTCCAACAACATATGAATTAAGAACCTTTGTACACTAGTCCTGAATGTGACAACCTCCTTTGTATAGTACAGCATAGTGTGTGTGTGTGTGTGTGTGTGTGTGTGTGTGTGTGCTTCTCACTGCCTCAAATACACAAAGCACAAGCCATGTAACAGTGTTGTTGTTGAAAGATTCCCTGCACATATAGTGCAGGCTGGGCCATACATTAGCCCGGTCAGTGGTGTATGGGCTGATTAAAAACAGGAAGTGGGGAGGACAGGACCTGGGGATTGCCCAGCACACACGTCTTGTCTCCTGACTGGCTTTGCGGTGTGTGTGTGCAGGGTAACAGTGTACTCACCATATTTGTAGTAGTGGCACTGTTGACTCTGTAGTGACTGGTGACCTGGAAAAATATAACAAGTGTAAATTCTTCCATTAGTTTAAGTTAGTCATTATAAGTTCCATCCCTGTATTAAGGCCTTCACTACCATCACCTCCTTATATATTGTGGTTGCAATCACATGGTTATATATTGTGGTTGCAATCACAGGGTTATATATTGTGGTTGCAATCACAGGGTTATATACTGTGGTTGCAATCACAGGGTTATAATATAACCCTGTGATTGCAACCACAATATATAACCTTGTGATTGCAATCACAATATATAACCCTGTGATTGCAACCACAATATATTATATTGTGGTTGCAATCACAGGGTTTTGGTGGATACAGGGCAGCAGCTGAGTGTGTACGAGGTAAGCAAAAATAATATAACCTACCACGATTTTTTGGTCTTTTTTTTTTTTCAATAATATCATTTAAAAAAACATATGCGTAAAAACAGACGGCATTGTATTGAACACAAACACCAGTTAATATTGCATGTGTGTGTGTGTGTGTGTGTGTGTGTGTGTGTGTGTGTGTGTGTGTGTGTGCGCGTGTGTGTGTGCGTGTGTGTGTGTGTGTGTGTGTGTGTGTGTGTATCAGCATGCTTCCTGTGTGTACATGTGTGTGTATGCAGATGTACACACGGGAATGTATTGATTAGCAGAGTCCTTCGTTGTCTGGGAATGTGTTCATTTGTACTGAGGTGTGCTGTGTTGTGATGTGTTGTAACACGTGTATTGTCTTGTGTTTATTTGTGCCGTGTTGCAGTGTGTTGTGGTGTAGTGTGTTGTGCTGCATTGTGATGTGGTTTGCTGTGTGGTGTTGTAGTATGTTGGATCGTGTTAATTTCTGCTGTGCTGTGGTGTGCTGTGTTGCACTTTGTTGTGGTGTAGTGTGGTGGGTTGTGACGTGTGTTTTGTTGTGGTATGGCGTGGTGTGGGCATGTGTGGTGTGGTGTGGTGTGGGCATGTGTGGTATGGTGTGGTGTGGGTATGTGTGGTATGGTGTGGTGTGGGTATGTGTGGTATGGTGTGGTGTGGGCATGTGTGGTATGGTGTGGTGTGGGTATGTGTGGTATGGTGTGGTGTGGGTATGTGTGGTATGGTGTGGTGTGGACATGTGTGGTATGGTGTGGTGTGGGCATGTGTGGTATGGTGTGGTGTGGGCATGTGTGGTATGGTGTGGTGTGGGTATGTGTGGTATGGTGTGGTGTGGGTATGTGTGGTATGGTGTGGTGTGGGGATGTGTGGTATGATCTGGTGTGGGCATGTGTGGTATGGTGTGGTGTGGGCATGTGTGGTATGGTGTGGTGTGGGTATGTGTGGTATGGTGTGGTGTGGGTATGTGTGGTATGGTGTGGTGTGGGTATGTGTGGTATGGTGTGGTGTGGACATGTGTCGTATGCTTTGGTGTGGACACATCAGGTGTGTTGTGTTCTTTTTTGGTCTTCAGGTATGGCGTAGTAGTAGTAGTAGTTGTAGTAGTAGTAGTAGTAGTAGTTCCCTAGGCTGTCTGGCCGAACAGCCCCGAGTCCCTTAGGAAGGCCGTGGCCGAGACCGGGCTTTCCCACAGAGCTCTCAAAGAGTGTATGTTGTGTTGCTGACGTAGGTGATTGTGTGCAATGCAGTCTGGGTGATTCTCATGTCTAGGTGATCCTTGACTTTGAGGACTCCAGTTTCTTGCTGCAGCCTCCACAAACCCACAACATCCACTATATTACATGGCAGCACATCCACCCACACCAAGGAACATCAAAACAACACCCAGCACACGATACCATACACAAATACTGTCATCTCTCCCTCCTCGCCCACCTCAGACCAGCTTCCACAAGCTGGTGTGGTCTTGTGGCATGGTGTGTTGTGTTGTGGTGCGGTCTTGTGGCATGGTGTGTTGTGTTGTGGTGTGGTGTGGTCTTGTGGCATGGTGTGGTGTGTTGTGGTGTGGTGTGGTCTTGTGGCATGGTGTGTTGTGTTGTGGTGCGGTCTTGTGGCATGGTGTGTTGTACCGTGGTGTGGTCTTGTGGCATGGTGTGGTGTATTGTGGTGTGGTCTTATGGCATGGTGTGGTGTGGTGTGTTGTGTTGTGGTCTTGTGGCATGGTGTGGTGTATTGTGGTGTGGTCTTGTGGCATGGTGTGT
The DNA here is from genome assembly GCF_032717465.1 of Coenobita brevimanus. Classification (NCBI taxonomy): domain Eukaryota; kingdom Metazoa; phylum Arthropoda; class Malacostraca; order Decapoda; family Coenobitidae; genus Coenobita; species Coenobita brevimanus. The sequence continues at coordinate 56,287 of NC_137009.1, forward strand.
TGTATTATGGTGTGGTCTTGTGGCATAGTGTGTTGTGTTGTGGTGTGGTCTTGTGGCATGGTGTGTTGTGTTGTGTTGTGGTCTTGTGGCATGGTGTGGTGTATTGTGGTGTGGTCTTGTGGCATGGTGTATTGTGTTGTGGTGTGGTCTTGTGGCATGGTGTGGTGTATTGTGTTGTGGTCTTGTGGCATGGTGTGGTGTATTGTGTTGTGGTGTGGTCTTGTGCCATGGTGTGTTGTGTTGTGGTGTGGTCTTGTGGCATGGTGTATTGTGTTGTGGTGTGGTCTTGTGGCATGGTGTGGTGAGGTGTGGTGTGGTCTTGTGCCATGATGTGGTGTTGTGTTGATTTGTGTTGGGTGTTGTGGTTTTGTGTGATGTGTTTCACTCTTCTGTGTTCCTTCACTGTGTGTTTTAGTGTACTAATGTATTCTAATATCTCACGTGTAAATGCTGGATCAGTTGTTACATAGCACATTGAACTACACTAGCCTAGTAATGTATTCTAATATATCCCGAGTAAATGCTGGATCAGTTGTTACATAGCACATTGTACTACACCAGCCAACACCACAAAGCACAAGAGTACACACTATAAAAAATTACAGTATAGTACATCACATCACAGTTTTTGCAGTTTTACCCGTAGGGCACTGTACTAGACGATAGTACATGTACAGAACAAAGCACATACTGAGTACAGAGAAACAAGCAGTAGGACTGTGTACCACTAGTGACTATAGTAATATTGAACTATACCCCCCACACACCCGGCCCAACCCCATACCTACCCCACCACACCCCAACCAACCCCATGCCAACCCCACCACTTCCCACCCAACTCCATACCTACCCCACAACACCCCACACAACCCCACACCTACACCACCACACCACACCCAAGCCCACACCTACTCCACCACACCCCACCCCACCCAACCAAGTTACCGTAACCCACACCCACACCCCACTCAACCCCATACCCATACCTACCCCACCACACCCCACCCAACCACATTACAGTAACCCACACCCACACCACCATACCCAACACCCACACCACCATACCCAACACCCACACCACCATACCCAACACCCACACCACCATACCCAACACCCACACCACCATACCCAACACCAACACCACCATACCCAACACCCACACCACCATACCCAACACCCACACCACCATACACAACACACACACCACCATGCCCAACACCCACACCTTTGAGGCCTTGTACCATTATACCTCAGTCATATATGTATACCTACTTGCATTCATGACAACATTCATCAGTAATACCTTATCATGTCACCACTACCACTATTACCACCACCACTACCACCACAACTACCACTATCACCACCACCACTACCACTATTACCACCACGACTATCACCACCACTACTACCACTATCACCACCAGCACTACAACTAACACAACCACTACAACGACCACAACCACCACCACCACTACCACTATCACCACCACCACCACCACTATCACCACTACCACTATCACCACCACCACTATCACTATCACAAGCACCACTACCATTATCATCACCACCACTACCACTATCACCACCACCACTACCACTATCACCACCACCACTACCACTATCACCACCACCACTACCACTATCACTACCGCCACTATCACTATCACCAACACCACTACCACTATCACAAACACCACTATCACTATCACCACCATCATTAACACTATCACTACCACCACTACCACTATCAACACCGCCGCTACCACTGTCACCACCACTACTAACACTATCACTACCACCACTGCTGCTATCGCCACCACCACTGCCACTATCACCACCACCACAACCACCACCAGTACCACTATCACCATCACCACCACTACCACCATCACCATCCCCACAATCACCACCACCACCACTATCACCACTACCACTATAACCACCACCACTACGACTATCACCACCACCACTACCATTAACACCACCACCACTACCACTATCACCACCACCACTACCACTATCACCACCACCACTACCATTAACACCACCACCACTACCACTATAACCACCACCACTACCAGTCACCACCACCACTACCACTATCACCACCACCACCACCACTACCATTAACACCACCACCACTACCACTATCACCACCACCACTACCACTGTCACCACCACCACTACCATTAACACCACCACCACCACTCACCATCACCACTACAACCATCACCACCACCACTACCACTATCACCACCACCACTACCACTATCACCACCACCACTACCATTAACACCACCACCACTACCACTACACTATCACCACCACCACCACTATCACCACCACCACTACAACCATCACCACCACCACCACTACCACAACTATTATCAACATGACTATCACCACCAACACCATTACTATCACCACTACTACAATCACCAGCATTACCACTGTTACTATCATCACCAATACGACTATGACAACCACCACCATCGCTACCACTACTATCACCATTGCCACTACTACTATAAGTACCACCATCACCATTACTATTATCACCACCACCACCATCACCAGTACCACTATCACCACCACCACTGCTACAATCACCACTACAACTAACACTATCACCACCTCTATCACTATCACCACCACCCCCACTACCTTTATCACCATCACCAGTACCACTATCACCACCACCACCACTACCTTTATCACCGTCACCAGTACCACTATCACCACCACCACTACCACCACTACCTTTATCACCGTCACCAGTACCACTATCACCACCACCACCACCAATACTACCTTTATCACCATCACCAGTACCACTATCACCACCACCACCACCACCACCAATACTACCTTTATCACCGTCACCACCACCACCACCACCACTACCTTTATCACCATCACCAGTACCACTATCACCACCACCACTACTACAATCACCACCACAACTAACACTATCACCACCTCTACCATCACCACCACCACCTCTGCCAGTCACCACCACCACCACCATCACAACTATTATCTTCACCACTACCACCATCACCACCACCAACACTACTACTATCACCACCACCACCATTACCACTATCACTCCTCCCTTTCCTGTCTGCCTGATGCCTGCCTGTCTGGATGCATCTCTGCCCGCCTCTGTCTGCCCGCTTCGTAAGCCACAAGTTAATGACAGATATATATGAAGAAATTTAACCTAATGTCAAAATGTATTACCTACTTGTGAAAAACAAATACATATGAGCCAGAATGATAAGCTAATCTGAACATGAAGCAGCACGATAATTCCTGAATAAAATAAATAGCAAGGACAAAGAGCACCAGATGCTGTTGGCATCCCTACGTGTCAAGTGGGGTTGGTGGAGGATTAGTGCCCCTCCCTGTAAAATAATTAACTCTAAGCCCTTGGCCACCCCGTGTGGGATACATGGCGTCTGGCAATGGATGGATGGATGGATGGACAAAGGAAAAAACGGTGCGGATTATAGACCACAGGCCGAACAACGACTGCACTGGACTCGATGATCACTGGTTTATTAGGACAGCTAATCCATTTAATTAGACACTGTATTATACACAGTAAATACCGTAACCCAAACTTGTGTCAGTAATATCTCGTTAAAAAAATTTCACGTGGTGAAATACCAATGTCATATCTATCTATCTATCTATATCTATATCTATCTATCTATCTATCTATATATATATATATATATATATATTTATTCATTTATTTATTTATATATAAAATATGGAACAGACATGATACGTTTTTATTCATGTTTTTGGGGTATCTAAACTATATAGGAAATCCCCAGGAGGTACGGTATTGTTCATTACCGTCCAGGCCAAGAACTGGAATTACTTGCCTCACACGATGCCTGGGATACGCCTATGCAGCAATACAATGGACAAAGTGAGCTTTGTTTGGTACAACAGGCTGTCTGAATGCTGGCCGTTTATCGACCTTTAAAATAATATAACAAATGGTGTATATGAGTAAGAAGTATCATATGCCTCTGCTGTAACACTTAACATGTGTGATTTCAGTATTTTGCTAGTAATCATAATAACTACTGCTGTTGCTACAACATACACCCCGCATACATATATTGTCACCGAACATTATTTATCGTTCGTGTTGTAATCCATCGCTCTCACACTCGTAACCATATCAACATCCGGTGATAAAGCTACGTTATCTACACACAGATACAAACATCCTCTCGTCGCACCTCCCTCTCCCAACCTCCCTACATAAACATTTCTGTGCGCCATCTGTTGGGTGAAAATGGCACTTCTTTCAGCTGCTTCGTTGTTCAATCCTCAGGTGTTTCTGATTCACACAGTGGCTGGCTGGGGGAACGGACTTTTGTTCGTGATAGTACAACAGACAGTGAGGGAGTTGTGAGGAAGAGAGAGACAGGAGTAGGTATACCGACCACACCCCACCCAACCCCATATCTACCCCACAACACCCCACCCAACCCCATACGTACCCCACCACACCCCACCCAACCCCATTGCTACCCCACCACACCCAACCCCATAGCTACCCCACCACACCCCACCCAACCCCATAGCTACCCCACCACACCCCACCCAACCCCATACCCACCCCGCCACACCCCACCCAACACCCCATACCTACCCTACCACACCACACCCAACAACGTTACCGTAACCCACACCCACATCCCACCCAACCCCATACCTACCCCACCACACCCCACTAAACCACATTACCGTAACCCACACGCACATCACCATATCCAACACCCACACCACCATACCCAACACCCACACCACCATACCCAACACCCATACCACCATACCCAACACCCACACCACCATACCCAACACCCACACCACCATACCCAACACCCATACCACCATACCCAACACCCACACCACCATACCCAACACCCATACCACCATACCCAACACCCACACCACCATACCCAACACCCACACCACCATACCCAACACCCATACCACCATACCCAACACCCACACCACCATACCCAACACCCACACCACCATACACAACACCCACACCACCATACCCAACACCCATACCACCATACCCAACACCCACACCACCATACCCAACACCCACACCTTTGAGGCCTTACACCATTATACCTCAGTCATATAGGTACTAGAAAACAAACATTACCCTCAAAAATGAATGTTAAGAAGTAGGAATGACAAAAGTGCACAGATAAGAGATGAAAAAAGCGCATAGACAAGACAGCATTCAAGATGGGAGATTTGGAGACCTGTCCCCATTACTACATTCCAGCAGCTACAAGTCTGTGGCTAAAGTGTGGTATTTAGTAATGGGTAGAGGTCTCCAAATCTCCTCCCATCCTCAATGCTCTCTTGTTTATGTGCTTTTTTCATCTCTAATCTGTGCACCTTTGCCATTCCTACTTCTTAACAATCATTTTAGAAGACAGTGTTTGTTTTCTAGTTGATGCTGTTTTTGTGGAAGTATAATTAAGCATAAAGCAAGTGTTAAATTTGGTTTGTTACATGCAAAGCCTAGTGAAAGACTAAAAAGAGGCTGCCTTCCCGTGATACCTGCAAAATAGATTATTCATGACAACATTCATCAGTAATAACCTATTGACATATGTCACCATCACCACTACCACCAACATCACCACCACTACTACCACTATCACCACCACCATTACGACTATCACCACCACAACCACCACCTTGACCACCACAACCACTATAACCACCACCACCACTACTACCACTAGCACCACCACAACCACTATAACCACCACCACCACTACTACCACTATCACCACCACAACCACCACCTTGACCACCACCAGCACTATCACCACCACCACCATTATCCCCACGACCACGACCACCACTGTCACCACCATTATCACCACCACCATCACCACCACAACCACCACCTTGACCACCACAACCACCATCACCACCACCAACACTACTACCACTATCACTACCACTACTACCACCATCACCACCACTACTACCACTATCACCAGCACAACCATCACTATGACCACCACCACTATCACCACCAGAGCCATCATCACTATCATTGCCACTATCACCACCACCACTACTATCACCACAACCACCACCACTATCACCACAACAACCACCAGTATCACCAACACCACCACTATCT
>NC_137009.1:67500-190000 GCF_032717465.1 Coenobita brevimanus
TGTGTGTGTGTGTATAAAAGAGGTTTCTATTACCGCAACATTTAATCACAGCAATTTATTCTCTCTCTCTCTCTCTCTCTCTCTCTCTCTCTCTCTCAGTGTAGTAAACCTTTTCCTAACTTGCTTTATGACATATACTGCACTGTTCCTATATTAGTTGTTCGCAGTACACGTAATTAGAGAGGTGCTTGAACTACAGAAACCCCTAGCTGGCTGTGAGCGAGAGTATGGAGGGTACCGGGTGGGGTTATGGGGTTGGAGAGAAAAGTGGGGGGGGGGTTGGGTGGGAGTGTGGGACTATGAGGAAGGGAGGAGGAGGGGATTGCTCTCCATCGAGCAGTGTTACAAACACCTTAGTCCACGGAAAAGGAAACGAACTTATTCCAACGTCTGTACTTATCACCCTCTCCGTGCCCCACCCCTCTGTCACACACACACACACACATACTCATGTGTACCGCCAACTAATCCATCATATACTATTACTCCTTCTCTGCAGCAATAAACAACTCACGTGATGGTGTTCGTAGCCAAGATCAACCCTGGTCTCAAACACAGCCACTGTTACACTAACACCTCATCACTCGCTGGCCAGAGCTAAAAATGCTAAGGCCGCTAATCAAGCTAACAAACAGCTACAATTTTGTTCATGCATAAAGTTCTGGAAATTAGCGAAAAAAATGGATAATGTTTTTGGAATAGGGCCAATAATTTACTGAAATCACTAAAACATTACTTGATGTCCTGTAGTTAAGCAGTCAAAAAGTACCGCTATTGTTGGTTAACCTTAGCGCAAAGATCACTACATTGGCAACACGGTATCACTTCCTCAGGTTGCCAGGTCTGTCCTTTTATGGACCTGCCTGTCGTTTTCTTTTCATAAGAAAAAGGACAGCCCAAAACTGTCCTTTCTTGTCTTTTTTATTTACCTTTTGCTGTTTACAAATCGACTGTATTTAAAAAGCTTAGTATACAGTTATGTAGCCAGTGTTGACATGCTAAATATTTAGCTACTCGTACTTGACACATCAGAGCGTAGTCAGGAATAACATGCACATTACTCCACAACAGGGAGTGAGGGAGTTGAAAGGAATTAAGTGAGAGAGACAGAAGTATGTATACCACACCCCACCCAACCCCATATCTACCCCACCACACCCCATACCTACCCCACCACACCACAGTCAACCCCATACCTACCCCACCACACCCCACCCAACCCCATCCCTGCCCCACCCAACCCCAAACCTACCCTATCATACCCCACCCAACCACACTCTACCCAACCCCATACCTACCCCACCACACCACACTGAACCCCACCCAACCCCACCACACCCCATCCAACCGCAACCCCATACCTACCCCACCACACCCCACTCAACCACGTTACCTTAACCCAAACCCACACCACCATACCCAACACCCACACCACCATACCCAACACCCACACCACCATACCCAACACCCACACCACCATACCCAACACCCACACCACCATACCCAACACCCATACCACCATACCCAACACCCACACCACCATACCCAACACCCACACCACCATACCCAACACCCACACCACCATACCCAACACCCACACCACCATACCCAACACACACACCACCATACCCAATACCCACATCACCATACACAACACCCACACCACCATACCCAACACCCACACCACCATACCCAACACCCACACCACCATACCCAACACCCACACCACCATACCCAACACCCATACCACCATACCCAACACTCACACCACCATACCCAACACCCACACCACCATACCCAACACCCACACCACCATACCCAACACCCACACCACCATACCCAACACCCACACCACCATACCCAACACCCACACCACCATACCCAACACCCACATCACCATACCCAACACCCATACCACCATACCCAACACTCACACCACCATATCCAACACCCATACCACCATATTCAACACCCACACCACCATACCCAACACCCATACCACCATACCCAACACCCACACCACCATACCCAACACCCACACCACCATACCCAACACCCACACCACCATACCCAACACCCATACCACCATACCCAACACCCACACCACCATACCCAACACCCACACCACCATACCCAACACCCATACCACCATACCCAACACCCACACCACCATACCCAACACCCATACCACCATACCCAACACCCACACCACCATACCCAACACCCACACCACCATACCCAACACCCACACCACCATACCCAACACCCACACCACCATACCCAACACCCACTGTAGGCATAATGTCATAATATAACACAGTACTATATGTAACTACGGTATGCAGCTATATACACATAGGTAACACTATGTTAAACAGGTAGTTATGTACGAGTTCTCCAGGAAGAGGTTACATAGGTAACAATATGTCAAACAGGTAGCTATGTCTGAGTTCTCCAGGAAGAAACAACCACACATCCCCCTACCTAGACGAATAAAGGATGTCAAGCATCTCTGATCACGTGTCGGAAACGTGACAGACACACACACGCACAAACCTACACACACGTACGCCCACACACTTTAGCCGGAAGCTAGAGGGGGGGATACAAGTCCGATATCACATGTAGGAGAGTTAGTAGAAGACAGAGTCAGACAGAGTAGGGCAGGAGAGAACAAGAGTTAGACAAGGAGAGAGCGACAGGGAGTAGCAGAGTAAGAGTAAAGTAGGAGGACAGCAGCTAGCATAAACTGCTACTAACCATAGGCTACACGGGTCACGCCAAGCTCTTCACTTTTATTAGAGTAACTGTCTCACAATTAACTCCCTCGACCCAAATCTGCCTATTTCATCATCCCACGAACCCTTTCAGGTCTCCTGGCCATTATAGTGGCTTTCTCGGTAGGGGTCTCCTAGCCACTCCCGTGGCAGCATATTTAGGCATGAATGAAAACTGTTGCGTGAGGCTGGTCAATGAAATGAGGATACGAGCTGCTCCCCAGACCCCTCTGCTTCCACCAGGCATGCGCAGATCACAATATTTTACTTTAAACAATCTGGGAAGAGCTAATCATGGTGGGGGGTTGGGCTGCACATACTGGTTTTATTATACTGTTGACCTGGCAATATTTTTTTACTATTTTGGTATCAGACAGTTCATTTAGCAAAAGAATATCGTTTGCAATATATTTTTACTGCTCTGGAGGATACATAGCTCACACCTCCCTCCTCCCTTTCATATCCCCCTTCCTCCAGCCCCCTACCTCCCACCGATTCCCCACCCCTCTACCTCCCACCCTTCCACCCTCCACTTTCCCTCCAATCCCCCACCCCCTACTTTCTCCGCCCTCCTACCTCCCACCTATCCCTCAACCCTATACCTCCCACCCTCCACCCTCCATTCTCCCTCCAATCCCCCACCCTCTGCCTCCCGCATATGCACATAGTGCCGCGTCACTTGCAAGCATGAGATTTCCGCGTTGTATGTCTCAATATTTATTCATTTCCTGGGTGTTAGAGTGTCTGATTGAGTGAACATAATTACAGATTTATGATTTTAGGTTTCTAAGGTTGTTTCTGTAGCCTTTTATACACGTACCATGCATTTATTTGTTACCAGGCGGACATACACGTGCAGCGAGTGTTGCCTTTTTCATTGACAAATGATTGTTAGTGTCTCCTTACTTTTTTCTGATTTATATTTCATGAGTTTCTCACATTTCCTGGTTATACTTATAACACCGTCAATTTTGAGAAATAATATTTGATCACTGTCTCTACTGCTGCCTGTAAGTAGCCTACAAAGGACGATATAGTTAGCAACAATAAACTAAACATACGTACATACAAAAGGCCAGCTCGTAGGTTTACCCCCATGTTCTCACCCCCACAGCCTTGGACAGTACGAAGCAAAATAAGAGTAAATTAAATAAATTACTCAGTAGTAACTAGTAAGTGAGTTTTATATGGATATTGTAACTGTTTAGTTTGTTTTTTGTAAAGGAAACATCTCAAGAATCATTCACAAACGTGAGATATAATGTACATACTGTATATTAGTGCACTGTTTTTTTATGGAGAAACATGGAAACAAACAATGCAATCATGTCGCCAATGCACCAAGAAATCACCTACCCACCGAGACGGCAATACTCAACACGCTACCACACACCACTTGCTACGCAACTTCCCATCATTTTTGCAGCAATTGTATAGTAAGTAGAGCTCTAATGTTTTATAGGCAGTTGTGTATTACTTCCCTGTGCATGAATATGATATTTTTTCCTTTATTTGCAAACTCTGACTTAAAAAAAAAAAAAATGCGTCTCTCAAACGTGACCTTGGGACCTATTTGAGACCTGAAAGGGTAATATGAAGAGAATAACGGAACAGAGAAGGCCTCCACTAACTCCTACACACCTCACCATTACTCTCTGCTGGTGTCTCTTCCATCGACGAAATAACAAAATAACCTTCTCTATAGAATGACCCCCTTGGCTACGTCTACTTACACTGGTGACAGCAGTGAACAACGAACCAACTACGTTCACTTACAATGGTAGCAGCGGCGAACAACGATAAAATACGTTACTTACACCACACCACCATACCCAACACCCACACCACCATACCCAACACCCATACCACCACACCCAACACCCACACCACCATACCCAACACCCATACCACCATACCCAACACCCATACCATCATACCCAACACCCACACCACCATACCCAACACCCATACCACCATACCCAACACCCATACCACCATACCCAACACCCACACCACCATACCCAACACCCACACCACCATAACCAACACCCACACCACCACACCCAACACCCACACCACCACACCCAACACCCACACCAACATACCCAACACCCACACCACCATACCCAACACCCACACCACCATACCCAACACCCACACCACCACACCCAACACTCACACCACCATACCAACATACCCAACACCCACACCACCATACCCAACACCCACACCACCATATCCAAAGCCCAAACCATCATACCCAACACCCACACCACCATAACCAACACCCACACCCAACACCCACACCACCATACCCAACACCCACACCACCATAACCAACACCCACACCACCATAACCAACACCCACACCACCATACCCAACACCCACACCACCACACCCAACACCCACACCACCATACCCAACACCCACACCACCACACCCAACACCCACACCACCATACCCAACACCCACACCACCATATCCAAAGCCCAAACCATCATACCCAACACCCACACCACCATACCCAACACCCACACCACCATACCCAACACCCACACCACCATACCCAACACCCACACCACCATACCCAACACCCACACCACCATACCCAACACCCACACCACCATACCCAACACCCATACCACCATACCCAACATCCACACCACCATACCCAACACCCATACCACCATACCCAACATCCACACCACCATACCCAACACCCACACCACCATACCCAACACCCACACCACCATACCCAACACCCACACCACCATACCCAACACCCACACCTTTGAGGCCTTACACCATTATACCTCAGTCATATAGGTACTAGAAAACAAACATTACCTTAAAAAATGATTGTTAAGAAGCAGGAATGACAAAAGTGCACAGATAAGAGATGAAAAAAGCACATAGACAAGAGTGCATTGAAGATGGGATATTTGGAGACCTGTCCCCATTAGTACATTCCAGCAGCTACAAGTCTGTGGCTAAAGTGTGGTATTTAGTAATGGGTAGAGGTCTCCAAATCTCCTCCCATCCTGAATGCTCTCTTGTTTATGTGCTTTTTTCATCTCTTACCTGTGCACCTTTGCCATTCCTACTTCTTAACAATCATTTTAGAAGACAGTGTTTGTTTTCTAGATGATGCTGTTTTTGTGGAAGTATAATAACGCATAAAGCAAGTGTTAGATTTGGTTAATCACCACCACCACCACCACTACCACTTTCCCCACCACCATTACGACTATTACCACCACAACCACCACTATGACCACCAAACCACCACCACTATCACCACCACCGCCACCATCACTATCATCGCCACTATCACCACCACCACTATTATCACCACAACCACCACCACCATTATCACCACCACTACCACCACCACCACTATCACCACCACAACCATCAGTATCACCAACACCACCACTATCACCACTACCACTATAACCACTACCACTATAACCACCACCACCACCACCACCATACCACCACCACCACCATTATCACCACCACCATCACCACCACTATCACCACCACCACCACCACTATCACTATCACCACCACCACTATCGCCACCACCACCACTGTGACCACCACCACCACCACTATCACCACCATCACCACCACCACCACTATCGCCACCACCACCACCACTATCACCACCATCACCACCACCACTATCACCACCACCACCACCACTATCACCACCACCACCACCACCACTATCACCACCACCACTATCACCACCACCACTATCACCACCACCACTATCACCACCACCACCATTATCACCACCACCACCACCACCACTATCACCATCACCACCACTATCACCATCACCACCACACAGTGCAGGAAACAAATACAGGCAAAAGAACTCGCTGCGCATCAAGGTCACACCTCCCTCCCTCCCTTGTGCATCCCTCCATCCTCCCTTTCCTGCCTGCCTGCTTTCCCCCCCCCGTCTGCCTGCTGCCTCCCTGTCTGCTTGCTGCCTCCCTGTCTGCCAGCAGCCTCCCTGTCTGCCTGCTGCCTTCCTGTCTGCCTGCTGCCACCTTGTCTGCCTGCTTCCTCCCTGTCTACCTGCTGCCTAACTGCCTGCTTATCTGCATGCCTGTCTGCCTGCCTGCTGCCTAACTGCCTGCTGTCTCTCGGTGTTCCTGCTGCCTAACTGCCTATCTTCCTGCATCCTAACTGCTTGCTCCCTTGCTATCTGCCTGCTGTCTCCCTGCTGCCTTCTTGTCTACATAACTGCATGCCTGTCTGCCTGCTGCCTAACTGCCTGCCTGCTGCCTCTAACAGTCTTGTAATAGATTATATAGCAGTCGTAGCCGAGATGTAGTAAATATTGAGTAAATTGAGGAAATAACCTCAGTTCACTTGTAGTCGATGACGGGAGAAGATAAAAGATGAGTCTGGGGTTGATTGTAGTGTTATTGTGTTCAAAAGGAAAAAGCTCAAGATGAACACTGCGTGTATTACACAAGAGCGTTTGTGCTAGCTAACGTCTCCCAGCTTCTCTCGTTACACCCCCACTTCTCGCTCTCTCTCCTCTCCAGTCTCCTAATTCCTTCTGACTTCTCCTCCTCTTTCTTTGCGTATATAAGAACTTCCATCACGTGGGCTACACTGTCGTAGAAATGTTGTAGAAGCCTGTGTGTGTGTGTGTGTGTGTGTGTGTGTGTGTGTGTGTGTGTGTGTGTGGTGGCTTTCCGGCCAAGCGTCACCAGGTGCTGAATACAGCATTCCTCAGCGGCAATTTACAAACGTTGTTCCTGCAGGCCGTAGCCATAACTTTGCTTTAACCTTGTAGATTACATCTATGCTACTAGCTATTATTTATGATATTTAAGAGTCCTGACACCTCTCTATCTGCCTCCTTCCTAACTGCCTGCTGCCTCCCTGTCTGCCTGCTGCCTAGCTGCCTGCTGCCTCCCTGTCTGCCTGCTGCCTAACTGCCTGCTGCCTCCCTGTCTGCCTGCTGCCTAACTGCCTCCTTGTCTTCATCCTGCCTCCCTGGCTGTTTTCTGTTAACTGCGTCACTGCCTGCTCTCTCTCTCTCTCTCTCTCTCTCTCTCTCTCTCTCTCTCAGGAGGAGGATGGTGGACCGCAGGAAGACAGTAATGATGATGATGATGATGATGATGATGATGGTGATGATGATGATGATGATGATGATGAGATGATGATGATGATGATGATGATGATGGTGATGGTGATGATGATGATGATGATAGTATGATGATGGTGATGATGATGATGATGATGATGGTGATGATGATGATGATGATAGTATGATGATGGTGATGATGATGATGATGATGATGATGATGATGGTGATGATGATGATGATGAGATAATGATGATGATGATGATGATGATGATGATGATGGTGATGATGATGATGATGATAGTATGATGATGGTGATGATGATGATGGTGATGATGATGATAGTATGATGATGGTGATGATGATGATGGTGATGATGATGGTGGTCATGGTGATGATGACGGTGATGATGATAATGATGATGATGATGATGATGATGATCATGGTGATGATGATGATGATGATGATGGTGGTGATGATAATGATGGTGATGATGATGATAGTATGATGATGGTGATGATGATGGTGATGATGATGGTGGTGATGGTGATGATGACGGTGATGATGATGATGATGATGATGGTGATGATGATGATGATGGTGGTGATGATAATGATGGTGATGATGATGATAGTAGGATGATGGTGATGATGATGATGGTGATGATGATGGTGGTGATGGTGATGATGACGGTGATGATGGTGATGATGATGATGGTCATGGTGATAGTGATGATGGTCATGATGGTGATGATGATGGAGGTGATGGTGATGATGATGATAATGATGATAGAGATGATGATGATGATGATAATGATGATGATGATGATGATGATGATGATGGTGGTGGTGGTAATGATGATGATAATGATGATGATGATGATGATTCTTTGTCTCATTCCCAGTTTCCTTTTCCCTCCTTCCCCTTTCTTTATAGCTATCTGCCCAGTCCCTACCTTCCTCCCTCTCTCTTTCCTTTCCTTCGTCTCTCTCCCTCTCTGTCACTCCCTCCTTACCTCACTCATCTTTTCTTTCTCCCTCCCTGTGTCACAACTCTGTCTTACTTTTGTCATCTGTCACATGTCTTACCTTTTTTTCTCCATTACTCTCTCCATATTTCTTTACTTGTACTAAATCCATTTCCTTCACTGCTTTCTTCCCCCAGTAATAACTGCATGCTCTTTTTCTCCTCTCTCCGTCTCTCCCTGTCACCCGAAAACTCTTCTTTCATTCCGCTCTTCCCACTGTCTTTCCCTCCCTCCCGACCTCTCCCTCCCCTTGTCTTCCCTTCTTAACACCCCCCTCCTATTTCTTGCCCTAAAAATTAGCCTATTTTCTTCCCACCCTTAATCTCTACTTTCCGCAAATTTCTCTGTTTCTCTCCCTCCCTTTTTACTTGCATGTCATTCGTTGTACTCAGCCTCAATGCTTTCGTCTTATCCTGCTTAGTTACTTCCCTGCGTCCTTGCCAGAATAACACACTTTCTTCCTCCTCCCTGTTACCCTGCCTTCTTTTCTAATTTTTCTCATTATCGTTCTCAGTATTCCGTTCCACAGCTGTCATTCCCACTTTCTCTTTTTGTTATCCCTGTTTCTATGTTTGCTCCATTCCCATTTTCTCTCAGCTGTCTCCCCTTTTGTCTCTACTTCCCTGTCTCCCGGCCTTTCTATTCACATCTCGCTTTTCTCTTTCCCTTTCACACTGCTTGTATCTCATTTCACCTCCCACTGGCTCTTCTTCTCTCTCTTTTTTTAAACCATCGTTGTTCTCCTTGCCTCTCCCCTTTTTATTTTCTCCATAACTGTCCTTGCATTTCTCATTTTTCCACTCGCTCTCCCTCTCCGCCTGTCCCTCCCTGTCTTTTAACACACAGACTCTGTGTGTGTGTGTGTGTGTGTGTGTGTGTGTGTGTGTGTCCGTCCCTGTGTCACTCCTATAACATTGTTTCATTTTTTCACCTGCGGGTTTTCTTCCTCTCTGCTTCAGTTTCTTCTCTCACTCACTTTTTTTTTTTTTATCAGTATTTCTCCTGATTGTTCTTACCATTCCAAGTCTCTCTCTCTCTCTCTCTCTCTCTCTCTCTCTCTCTCTCTCCAGTTTTTCTTACCCCATTTTTCTCTCTCCCACCACAGTCACGTTCTCCTCTACCACATTCCATCTTTCCCTGTTCCCACCTACAGTTACCCTCGTCAGTACCTTCCTGTAATTCTTTGTTTCTCCTCCTTCGCCTTTCCTTCCCCTCCTTTCCCTCTCACTCTTCTTTCCACCTCTCTTTCTCTTCTCCATCTTACATCATTTTACTCTCTCTCTCTCTCTCTCTCTCGGAATAAGGAGATTGTCCTCACAGTCGATATCTCCTTAATACGGCCACTTCCTGAGTTGCTGTGGAATTTTGGTCGCTTGAAAAAGACATACGTCGACTTAAAAAGAGTTCAGGAGACTAAGGTATCAAGTTCGCCTGAGGGCTGTGGAATTTTTTTAGCAGATACTCGTACACTACGAGGTCAGCTCATTAAAGTGTTTAAAATCTGAATGGGTTTAACAATCATTACATAGAAAGTTGCTTACTCTTAACACGGACTCGGCACACAACGAACAAATTTACCAGCAGAATTACATGAAATCTTTATCACGTGCAAGATATGCTCCACATGGACCTGACTCAACATGGACGTTGTTAACACTACAGTAGAGAAGTTTAAGGGATTCATCGGCAGGATCTTACACTAGAATAAATGTGAATTGGATATGCATTCCCAGGCAAACAAGATGCATCTCCACGGTATGGCCTGCATAGTCCTTAGCCTAATTTTCCTTGTAACTCCTCTCTCTCTCTCTCTCTCTCTCTCTGTAAAAGAGGTGTTTACTACCGCAACATTTAATAACAGCAGATTTATTTTCGCTGTGTGCGTGCGTGTGTGTGTGTGTGTGTATAAAAGAGGTTTCTATTACCGCAACATTTAATCACAGCAATTTATTCTCTCTCTCTCTCTCTCTCTCTCTCTCTCTCTCAGTGTAGTAAACCTTTTCCTAACTTGCTTTATGACATATACTGTACTGTTCCTATATTAGTTGTTCGCAGTACACGTAATTAGAGAGGTGCTTGAACTACAGAAACCCCTAGCTGGCTGTAAGCGAGAGTATGGAGGGTACCGGGTGGGGTTATGGGGTTGGAGAGAAAAGTGGGGGGGTTGGGTGGGAGTGTGGGACTATGAGGAAGGAAGGAGGAGGGGATAGCTCTCCATCGAGCAGTGTTACAAACACCTTAGTCCACGGAAAAGGAAACGAACTTACTCCGACGTCTGTACTTATCACTCTCTCTGTGCCCCACCCCTCTGTCACACACACACACACACACACGTGTACCGCCAACTAATCCATCATATACTATTACTCCTTCTCTGCAGCAGTAAACAACTCACGTGATGGTGTTCGTAGCCAACACACTTGCTCTCATAAACACAGCCACTGTTATACTAACATCTCATCAGTCATCTCTCACTTCCCAGAGCTAAATATGCTAAGGCCCCTAAACAAGCTAACAAACAGCTACAATTTTGTTCATGAATAAAGTTCTGGAAATTAGCGAAAAAAATGGATAATATTTTTGGAATAAGGCCAATAATTTACTGAAATCACTAAAACATTACTTGATGTCCTGTAGTTAAGCAGTCAAAAAGTACCGCTATTGTTGGTTAAACCTAGCGCAAAGATCACTACATTGGCAACACGGCATCACTTCCTCAGGTTGCCACGTCTGTCCTTTTGGGAACCTGCCTGTCGTTTTCTTTTCATAAGAAAAAGGACAGCCCAAAACTGTCCTTTCTTGTCTTTTTTATTTACCTTTTGCTGTTTACAAATCGACTGTATTTAAAAAGCTTAGTATACAGTTATGTAGCCAGTGTTGACATGCTAAATATTTAGCTACTCGTACTTGACACATCAGAGCGTAGTCAGGAATAACATGCACATTATTCCACAATAGAAAGTGAGGGAGTTGAGAGGAACTGAGAGAGACAGAAGTAGATATACCAACCACACCCCATCCAACCCCATTTCTACCCCACAACACCCCACCCAACCCCATACCCACCCCACCACACCCCATCCAACACCATACCAACCCCACCCAACACCCCATACCTACCCCACCACACCACACCCAACCACGTTACAGTAACCCACACCCACACCCTACCCAACCCCATACCTACCCCACCACACCCCACCTAACCACATTAACATAACCCACACCCACACCACCATACCCAACACCCACACCACCATACCCAACACCCACACCACCATACCCAACACCCACACCACCATACCCAACACCCACACACCACCATATCCAACACCCACACCACCATACCCAACACCCACACCACCACACCCAACACCCACACTACCATACCCAACACCCACACCACCATACCCAACACCCACACCACCATACCCAACACCCACACCATCATATCCAACACCCACACCACCATACCCAACACCCACATCACCATACCCAACACCCACACCACCATACCCAACACCCACTGTAGGCATAAAGTCATAATATAACACAATACTACATGTAACTACGATGTGCAGCTATATAGACATAGGTAACACTATGTTAAACAGGTAGTTATGTACGAGTTCTCCAGGAAGAGGTTACATAGGTAACAATATGTCAAACAGGTAGCTATGTCTGAGTTCTCCAGGAAGAAACAACCACACATCCTCCTACCTAGACGAATAAAGGATGTCAAGCATCTCTGATCACGTGTCGGAAACGTGACAGACACACACACGCACAAACCTACACACACGTACGCCCACACACTTTAGCCGGAAGCTAGAGGGGGGGATACAAGTCCGATATCACATGTAGGAGAGTTAGTAGAAGACAGTGTCAGACAGAGTAGGGCAGGAGAGAACAAGAGTTAGACAAGGAGAGAGCGATAGGGAGTAGGAGAGTAAGAGTAAAGTAGGAGGACAGCAGCTAGCATAAACTGCTACTAACCA
Source organism: Coenobita brevimanus (assembly GCF_032717465.1). Lineage (NCBI taxonomy): Eukaryota > Metazoa > Arthropoda > Malacostraca > Decapoda > Coenobitidae > Coenobita > Coenobita brevimanus. Next base: position 80,423 of record NC_137009.1, read on the forward strand.
TAGGCTACACGGGTCACGCCAAGCTCTTCACTTTTATTAGAGTAACTGTCTCACAATTAACTCCCTCGACCCAAATCTGCCTATTTCATCATCCCACGAACCCTTTCAGGTCTCCTGGCCATTATAGTGGCTTTCTCGGTAGGGGTCTCCTAGCCACTCCCGTGGCAGCATATTTAGGCATGAATGAAAACTGTTGCGTGAGGCTGGTCAATGAAATGAGGATACGAGCTGCTCCCCAGACCCCTCTGCTTCCACCAGGCATGCGCAGATCACAATATTTTACTTTAAACAATCTGGGAAGAGCTAATCATGGTGGGGGGTTGGGCTGCACATACTGGTTTTATTATACTGTTGACCTGGCAATATTTTTTTACTATTTTGGTATCAGACAGTTCATTTAGCAAAAGAATATCGTTTGCAATATATTTTTACTGCTCTGGAGGATACATAGCTCACACCTCCCTCCTCCCTTTCATATCCCCCTTCCTCCAGCCCCCTACCTCCCACCGATTCCCCACCCCTCTACCTCCCACCCTTCCACCCTCCACTTTCCCTCCAATCCCCCACCCCCTACTTTCTCCGCCCTCCTACCTCCCACCTATCCCTCAACCCTATACCTCCCACCCTCCACCCTCCATTCTCCCTCCAATCCCCCAACCTCTGCCTCCCGCATATGCACATAGTGCCGCGTCACTTGCAAGCATGAGATTTCCGCGTTGTATGTCTCAATATTTATTCATTTCCTGGGTGTTAGAGTGTCTGATTGAGTGAACATAATTACAGATTTATGATTTTAGGTTTCTAAGGTTGTTTCTGTAGCCTTTTATACACGTACCATGCATTTATTTGTTACCAGGCGGACATACACGTGCAGCGAGTGTTGCCTTTTTCATTGACAAATGATTGTTAGTGTCTCCTTACTTTTTTCTGATTTATATTTCATGAGTTTCTCACATTTCCTGGTTATACTTATAACACCGTCAATTTTGAGAAATAATATTTGATCACTGTCTCTACTGCTGCCTGTAAGTAGCCTACAAAGGACGATATAGTTAGCAACAATAAACTAAACATACGTACATACAAAAGGCCAGCTCGTAGGTTTACCCCCATGTTCTCACCCCCACAGCCTTGGACAGTACGAAGCAAAATAAGAGTAAATTAAATAAATTACTCAGTAGTAACTAGTAAGTGAGTTTTATATGGATATTGTAACTGTTTAGTTTGTTTTTTGTAAAGGAAACATCTCAAGAATCATTCACAAACGTGAGATATAATGTACATACTGTATATTAGTGCACTGTTTTTTTATGGAGAAACATGGAAACAAACAATGCAATCATGTCGCCAATGCACCAAGAAATCACCTACCCACCGAGACGGCAATACTCAACACGCTACCACACACCACTTGCTACGCAACTTCCCATCATTTTTGCAGCAATTGTATAGTAAGTAGAGCTCTAATGTTTTATAGGCAGTTGTGTATTACTTCCTTGTGCATGAATATGATATTTTTTCCTTTAATTGCAAACTCTGACTTAAAAAAAAAAAAAATGCGTCTCTCAAACGTGACCTTGGGACCTATTTGAGACCTGAAAGGGTAATATGAAGAGAATAACGGAACAGAGAAGGCCTCCACTAACTCCTACACACCTCACCATTACTCTCTGCTGGTGTCTCTTCCATCGACGAAATAACAAAATAACCTTCTCTATAGAATGACCCCCTTGGCTACGTCTACTTACACTGGTGACAGCAGTGAACAACGAACCAACTACGTTCACTTACAATGGTAGCAGCGGCGAACAACGATAAAATACGTTACTTACACCACACCACCATACCCAACACCCACACCACCATACCCAACACCCATACCACCACACCCAACACCCACACCACCATACCCAACACCCATACCACCATACCCAACACCGATACCATCATACCCAACACCCACACCACCATACCCAACACCCAAACCACCATACCCAACACCCAAACCACCATACCCAACACCCACACCACCATACCCAACACCCACACCACCATAACCAACACCCACACCACCACACCCAACACCCACACCACCACACCCAACACCCACACCATCATACCCAACACCCACACCACCATACCCAACACCCACACCACCATACCCAACACCCACACCACCACACCCAACACTCACACCACCATACCAACATACCCAACACCCACACCACCATACCCAACACCCACACCACCATATCCAAAGCCCAAACCATCATACCCAACACCCACACCACCATAAACAACACCCACACCCAACACCCACACCACCATACCCAACACCCACACCACCATAACCAACACCCACACCACCATACCCAACACCCACACCACCATACCCAACACCCACACAACCATACCCAACACCCACACCACCATACCCAACACCCACACCACCATACCCAACACCCACACCACCACACCCAACACCCACACCACCATACCCAACACCCACACCACCATATCCAAAGCCCAAACCATCATACCCAACACCCACACCACCATACCCAACACCCATACCACCATACCCAACATCCACACCACCATACCCAACACCCATACCACCATACCCAACATCCACACCACCATACCCAACACCCACACCACCATACCCAACACCCACACCACCATACCCAACACCCACACCACCATACCCAACACCCACACCTTTGAGGCCTTACACCATTATACCTCAGTCATATATGTACTAGAAAACAAACATTACCTTAAAAAATGATTGTTAAGAAGCAGGAATGACAAAAGTGCACAGATAAGAGATGAAAAAAGCACATAGACAAGAGAGCATTGAAGATGGGATATTTGGAGACCTGTCCCCATTAGTACATTCCAGCAGCTACAAGTCTGTGGCTAAAGTGTGGTATTTAGTAATGGGTAGAGGTCTCCAAATCTCCTCCCATCCTGAATGCTCTCTTGTTTATGTGCTTTTTTCATCTCTAATCTGTGCACCTTTGCCATTCCTACTTCTTAACAATCATTTTAGAAGACAGTGTTTGTTTTCTAGATGATGCTGTTTTTGTGGAAGTATAATAACGCATAAAGCAAGTGTTAGATTTGGTTAATCACCACCACCACCACCACTACCACTTTCCCCACCACCATTACGACTATTACCACCACAACCACCACTATGACCACCAAACCACCACCACTATCACCACCACCGCCACCATCACTATCATCGCCACTATCACCACCACCACTATTATCACCACAACCACCACCACCATTATCACCACCACTACCACCACCACCACTACCACCACCACCACTATCACCACCACAACCATCAGTATCACCAACACCACCACTATCACCACTACCACTATAACCACCACCACCACCACCACCATACCACCACCACCACCATTATCACCACCACCATCACCACCACTATCACCACCACCACCACCACTATCACTATCACCACCACCACCACCACTATCACTATCACCACCACCACCACTATCACCACCATCACCACCACCACCACTATCGCCACCACCACCACCACTATCACCACCATCACCACCACCACTATCACCACCATCACCACCACCACTATCACCACCACCACCACGACTATCACCACCACCACCACCACTATCACCACCACCACCATTATCACCACCACCACCACCACCACTATCACCATCACCACCACACAGTGCAGGAAACAAATACAGGCAAAAGAACTCGCTGCGCATGAAGGTCACACCTCCCTCCCTCCCTTGTGCATCCCTCCATCCTCCCTTTCCTGCCTGCCTGCTTCCCCCCCCCCGTCTGCCTGCTGCCTCCCTGTCTGCTTGCTGCCTCCCTGTCTGCCAGCAGCCTCCCTGTCTGCCTGCTGCCTTCCTGTCTGCCTGCTGCCACCTTGTCTGCCTGCTTCCTCCCTGTCTACCTGCTGCCTAACTGCCTGCTTATCTGCATGCCTGTCTGCCTGCCTGCTGCCTAACTGCCTGCTGTCTCTCGGTGTTCCTGCTGCCTAACTGCCTATCTTCCTGCATCCTAACTGCTTGCTCCCTTGCTATCTGCCTGCTGTCTCCCTGCTGCCTTCTTGTCTGCATAACTGCATGCCTGTCTGCCTGCTGCCTAACTGCCTGCCTGCTGCCTCTAACAGTCTTGTAATAGATTATATAGCAGTCGTAGCCGAGATGTAGTAAATATTGAGTAAATTGAGGAAATAACCTCAGTTCACTTGTAGTCGATGACGGGAGAAGATAAAAGATGAGTCTGGGGTTGATTGCAGTGTTATTGTGTTCAAAAGGAAAAAGCTCAAGATGAACACTGCGTGTATTACACAAGAGCGTTTGTGCTAGCTAACGTCTCCCAGCTTCTCTCGTTACACCCCCACTTCTCGCTCTCTCTCCGCTCCAGTCTCCTAATTCCTTCTGACTTCTCCTCCTCTTTCTTTGCGTATATAAGAACTTCCATCACGTGGGCTACACTGTCGTAGAAATGTTGTAGAAGCCTGTGTGTGTGTGTGTGTGTGTGTGTGTGTGTGTGTGTGTGTGTGTGTGTGTGTGTGTGTATCGTGGCTTTCCGGCCAAGCGTCACCAGGTGCTGAATACAGCATTCCTCAGCGGCAATTTACAAACGCTGTTCCTGCAGGCCGTAGCCATAACTTTGCTTTAACCTTGTAGATTACATCTATGCTACTAGCTATTATTTATGATATTTAAGAGTCCTGACACCTCTCTATCTGCCTCCTTCCTAATTGCCTGCTGCCTCCCTGTCTGCCTGCTGCTTCCCTGTCTGCCTGCTGTCTATAACTGCCAGCTGCATCCCTGTCTGCCTGCTGCCTAACTGCCTGCTGCATCCCTGTCTGCCTGCTGCCTATAACTGCCTGCTGCATCCCTGTCTGCCTGCTGCCTAACTGCCTGCTGCATCCCTGTCTGCCTGCTGCTATAACTGCCTGCTGCATCCCTGTCTGTCTGCTGCTATAACTGCCTGCTGCATCCCTGTCTGCCTTCTGCCTAACTGCTGCTGCATCCCTGTCTGCCTGCTGCCTAACTGCCTGCTGCCTCCCTGTCTGCCTGCTGCCTCCCTGTCTGCCTGCTGCTATAACTGCCTGCTGCATCCCTGTCTGCCTGCTGCCTAACTGCCTGCTGCATCCCTGTCTGCCTGCTGCCTAACCGCCTACTGCATCCCTGTCTGCCTGCTGCCTAACTGCCTGCTGCCTCCCTGTCTGCCTGCTGCTTAACTGCCTGCTGCCTAACTGTCTGCCTGCTACCTAACTGTCTGCCTGCTACCTAACTGTCTGCTTACTGCCCCCCCGTCTGCCTGCTGTATCCCTGTCTGCCTACTGCCTCGCCGTCTGTCTGCTACCTAACTGTCTGCTTGCTGCCCCACTGTCTGCCTGCTGCCTCCCTGTCTGCCTTCTGCCCCCCTTTCTGCTTGCTGCCCCCCTGTCCGTCTGCTACCTGTCTGCCTGCTGCCTCCTTGTCTGCCTGCTGGCTCCCTTTCTGCCTGCTGCCCCTCTGTCTGCTGCCTCCCTGTCTGCCTGCTACCTGACTGTCTGCCTTTTGCCTTCTGCCTACCTGTCTGCCTGCTGCCTACCTGTCTGCCTGCTGCCTACCTGTCTGCCTGCTGCCTCCCTGTCTGCTTCCTGCCTTCCTGCTGCCTCCCTGTTTGCCTGCTGCCTCACTGTCTGCCAGCTGCCCCCCTGTCTGCCTCCTGCCTTCCTGTCAACCTGCTGCCTAACTACCTGATGCCTTCCTGTCTGCCTGGTGCCTCTTTGCTGCCTTAATGCATGCCTGTCTTCCTCCTGCCTAATAGTGATGTAAGACTCGCGAGTCAATCGTTCAAATTGAACGATTCCTTTCGCTGAATCGGGTGTATCGAGTCATTGTTTTCATTAACTCGTTCACTTAGTATTAGTTTATATTCTAACATTATATTTCGGTTGAGACTCGAGAGTGGTATGTGCACTGCTTATATCACTGCCTGGTATGAGGACACACCACCACTCATACCACACCATCACTGGCTGTTCACTGACCTAGTGACCAGACCTTCAGCTCGTGGCAGGCTGCGGGTATCAGCCTCGAGTTATGGACACGAGTGTCACGAGTGACATAACTTTAGAACTCGACTGACTCAGGCCGCTCCGGGCAAATGTGGCGGGGCCCGACCCGGCTCACCACTCACGAGTTTGAAGTACCCGGTCGCGGTATAAGTATTGCTCAGTGTTCACACCACTGCTTGGTATGAACAGTAGTGTGAGCACACATCACCACTCATAGCACAGGACCACTTGCAGGCAGCGTGTTCCAGCTTCGATTATTGAGTGTAAACAAGATTTCGTAGAACTCGTAATACATGACTCAGGCCACCCCGGACAGATGCGGTGGGGCCCGGCCAAGGCCCGGCTCACCGAGTCACTGGTGACTCACGAATTGGAAAGGATTTAACATAACAGGTCGCTGTGTTTTTCATTTCTGTTTTATTCTAGCAATAAAATAATAATTTATTAAGCAATCTAAATGTTTTTCTTTATCCTACTAATAATTTAAAGCTATTTACATCACCTCAGAATGGTTTAACGTTTTTTAACTTTTTTTTTAATGCAGTCCTCTCAGTGCCTCAGTTTGTTTAAGGTTGGTTTAGAGACGATTCAGTTTTGGTAACCCCATCGAGGATAATGGCGTCGGCCAAAAGATAGAAAGATAGAATTTAACTGCCACAGTTTAATGGATTATGTTTATTTTTGCTCTAAATATGTCATTATTCAATTTGTTTAACGGAATAGTAAAGTTTTTTTTTTTTACGTAATATAGGTGTTTCATTCTTTACCCCGATAATTAAAATGTTCTTGCATCAGGTCCATAGTATGAATAGGAGGGAGTTGACAACATTCAATGATTAACCGAGTGTTGAGCGAGCGAGCTACGCTCTCTCACCCACCACCGACGTGCTCGGCTAGTCGGCTGGCAGAAATAACGGTTGCTGCAGCCAGGCTACTGACCTGGTGAATCGAGTGACTCAACTACCCGATTCTCTTCGGTGACTGACTCATAAAAACTCGAGTCACCAAAGTGAATCGAGTTTTCCATCTCTAGCCTAACTGCATGCCCGTCTGCCTCTCTGCCAACCCCTTCCCTGAATGCTGCTCTCTCTCTCTCTCTCTCTCTCTCTTTGATTGCAGGCCACACCCTAGCACAAGCAGTGTTGCCAAAGAATGTTATAGATATCTGCTAAATTTGCCTCAAAACTGGTAAAAATCCGCTAAACTGGGTGAATTAAGCAAAATCCTGCTAGATGGGACAAAAAATAACGGGGGAATCACATAGAAAAGAAAATGGAATTTTATCGCTAGTGATTAAACTCGCTAGATATAGCACAAAAAAAAAATGTCACTACTGCGTTTGTCACTGCTGCCACAAGTCATTCTTTAAACAAACACCAAACGCACTTTCTCCGTGTAATTATAAATCTCGTTACGTTGTTTCATCCCTAAATCTGATATCAGGAAATAAAAACTATTGCTTAGGATTGCCTCATTACATTCCTTTACACTTTGTTGCCACTTGCCAGTGCAGCGCTTTTCTTCTACATCGAGACACTCCACTTAACGACAGTTTTCAATATTTAGCGTCAAGAAGTCTGCTTCTGTTACACACATCTGTACACAATTCTGAGAATATCGCCAAGTTTGATCATTTTATATGGCGATTTTATATACTTTTTTTTTTTTATTATTATTTATGGCCTCCCTAGCGTGTTGAGGCTTTGCATTTAGCAAGTCACTATCAGCGTCCAGCACATGACTCATTTCCTGCACGTCTGCCTCTGCCGCTGATGCAAGGCTACCCACCTGTCTGGCACACGTCCACGGCAGCAGATGTGGCCAGTCATTACCAGAGATCGGATAAAAATGTTGTTATTTAGGCCATTTTAGGTACATCTCTACCAGAAACCATAATTTAGTTTTATTTTTTGCAAAAAAAAAAAAAATGGGAAAAAATATTTATGTACTTCTATTTTCCCGATCTCTGTTTATCACCCTTTACGTGCCCCACCCCTTTGTCTCACACACACACACACACGTGTACCACCAACTGATCCACCATATACTATTTCTCCTCTGCAGCAAAAAACAACTCACGTGATGGTATTCGTAGCCAAGATGATCGCACGTCCTCTCCTAACACAGCCAGTATAACACTGACTCATTGTTGCCAGATGGTGCAGAGGAAATTTCAGGAGAAAATTGCCAAAAAATTCAGTAGATACAGGTAAAAATTCGGTAGACAACACCAGTATATATATGCACCATATTGGTACTTAACATATATATTTCTGGAATCAATTTAATGAAATTAAGGAGAAGCTTTTTATATATTTAATATCTTATTACAATAGTTGGTGAAATATTACAGAACAAAATATAATTTTCTTCACAAACTAAAAATTACAAAATCATTTTTTTTTTATGTAAATCAGCAGGACCCCCGTGTTCCCTACGAAAATGAATATAATGAATATCGAGTAGCTTTTTAACGACCGTGAATGACTAATTCTGACATCTAGATGTTTTTTTCAGCAAAAATGAACTGATAAAGTAAGTCAGTATAGGCCACTGTTTACTTTAAAATATCCCCAAAACATATTATGATCTAATAAAACTTCTCACCTTTCAATTATGGCGAGGCACAACTGGGAACTCGTAAGATTTGCTGCACTAATGTCTATCTCCCTGCACCTCATCTCGTCCTCAGGGCAACTGCCAACTGCTGTGCCGAATTTCTGACTGATTAGGAAAAGCAGGTCTGCCAAATATTGTTATGTCAAGGCACTATATTTACAAATAAAAAGCAATAGAAAAGCGCTGGATTCGATATTGGCAGAATTACTAACTAGTTAACCTTACAAACTTAACATCCAAGTAAATCAACAAAATATTAAAATGCCCGCCGTGCCCGCCGCAGGACCTCCCACCTCACCACCCCCCACACCACCACCGAGCCACCACCCCTCCACCACCCCAGGAGGACACACCGGTGAGGTTAGTAGTTCCGGGCAAGAGGGTCATCGGGGCATCTCTGCCCTGAGCCCCTATTCCCCGCAAGAGCCCGAACCCCAGGCGTTCAGGCAAACTGAACTACTGTGCAAGCGGGGGTAGTGATCGTCAGACCAGGGGTGGGACTGAAAAGAATTCAGTCCCAGCCAGGTAACGCCGTATTGACGGTCTTGTTACACCCTCTAGGGCAGGAGGCCCAAGGCTGCGGCCTAAAGAAAGAGAAAGTGATAGACATAGGCTACGGCCTAACAGAGTGTGTAGAGGGGAAGGTGACCCCAGGCTCCGGCCTTAACACACTGAGGAGAGAGAGTTGCCTGTGTTCATCCCTCTCCAGTTGCTCTTTGGCTACGGCCAGAATACGGTCCAGGGTAGAGAGACCCTGCTACCGTATGTGTAGCGCTACCCAATTACGGAAGCGGCGTCCCGGGGTCGGTACCTTGCCGCAACGGACGGGCGAACCAGTTCACCCGTTAGTCGCTTTCCGTACGGGCAGACACTTGGCTCCGGCCGGGGCACGTACCAGGGTGGAGAATTCCCTGCAGGTAGGATCTGTCCGTATTGGAGAGAGTGCAGCTTCCGAGCCCCTCACTCCGGCTTGTCTCCTACTGCGGGAGGAACACCACGCCGGCGGTACCTTGCCACGGCGAAAGGGCGACCTCGATCACCCTATAGGTGTCCCCCGCACGCCGGGCAAGTTCACGGCTAAAGCCAAGGAGCACAATAGGGGAAGGAGATCCCCGACTCAGACCTATGGACACACTCAAGGGACCACGAAAAGCGTGAGTCTCCCTTTAGCCTCTTTCCCTTCGGGGAGCCCTTCGTCGCCATCCAGGCTTATAGGCCTGGAGGAGACACTAGAGTGGTGGCAAGGCCCGATAACGGACCTACCGCCCACACCCGGGAGTTCTTTGACCCTGCCGGAGCCCTGCAGGAGACGCTGCCGCAGCCCAGCCCTGACGGCGCCTCTCCCCCTGAGCACCCGCAGTCCCAGGACGCCCAGGCCCGCCGCCGCAGTCTACAACGACGGAGATCCAGGCTCCCTCACTTCCCGGAGACAGAGGAAGCAGGCCCGGCTGTTCGGCCCTAGTCCCGAGGGCCCCCGATCAGGTCGAGGCCCCCAGACCACAGGGCCTCCAGCGCGACCTTAAGATAGGAGCCGCCCCTCAGGTCGAGGCCCCAGACAGGCGAGCCTCCCTGATAGTAAGTGAAACAGTGATCTAACAACCCAGGAAACAAGGGTAAGACGGTGACAGTGACAGTGATCCAGAGTACAGTGACAGTGCTTACACGGAAATATATTAAACAGTGGCCTAACAGAAACTCGTGCCATCAGGGTAAGAAGTGTCTATTGATAAATAATTCAGTCCCTCCCCGCATCAAGGAACCAGGGAGTTTTCTGTGAATCTAGAGGTAGGTGCGTGGGTGAGCCGAAAGATACGTGTATGTGTCCCCGCGACCTGGTGACAGTGTCGAGTGTCGCTATCCGCACCCTACCTCTATTATGGTAATATCCTCGAAACAGACTCCCAATCTCAGTGATCTTAAGTGAACAGCCCCAGTTTATTATTATCTTGAAGTGACATAATAATTAATTCAAACGAACAACCCCAGTTGCATAATTCCCCTCCAGGTTACATTAAAGAATATCCGCCATCTCCCTGTGCCATAGTGTTAATATATATGCGATCATTCTGTGAAGCCGAGTGTAATCCTGTATCTCTGTTCCTCTATATGCTAAATATCATTGTATGTACACTGTAATGAGTAGGACCTAAGTAATAGATGTGGTACGGTATACTGCCTATTTTTATGCCCTGTTCCTTCGTTAGTGCATTACATCCGGTCTAGCAAAAGGACCCCGTTCCAGTAGCTCGTGTTTTTACGACGAGAAGTCGCCTTAAAAACACAGCATTACAAATATTTTGAGCCTTTAGGCCATTATATTAGGTCTCGTGGATGTGTGTTCCTCATTGTCTGCAACTCATCCCCGAGCGTTCAGTCTCGTCGCCTTCCTGTACACACCAGTGTTTAATACGAATGGGTGGCAGTCGGCAGTGGCACACGTACAGAAAACGTCACAACACCGGGCATCCAGTCCTCCCTCACCCCTCTCCTGGTCCTCTCTCTCTCTCTCTCTCTCTCTCATATTTAGCTTTTATGGATTTTCAACTGCCGGGAAGCAAAATTTCTGTAGATTTTCTGGAGAACCTTTCAAAATTCAGTAGATTAGAGCAATAATTCGGTATTTCTTGAGATCCATCAGAAATTCAGTAGATCTCACGATATTTCGGTAGATCTGGCAACACTGCACTGACTCACTAACACCTCACGATCCTCATCACTCACTGGCCAGAGCTAAATATGCTAAGGCCGCTAAACAAGCTAACAAACAGCTACAGTTTTGTTCATGCATAAAGTTTCGGAAATCAGCGATAAAAATGGATAACATTTTTGGAAAAAGGCCGTTTGGTTGATCATACAGTCTGTACATGACCCTCATTTTTTTAAAGATAATAGTATTTTTCCCTTACACTGGCTTGGAAGCACAGGTGTTAGCGTCTATTGCTAGGTAGCGGAGTGCTTGATGAATGTTGCTGGTGTGTGGAAGATAGAACGAAGGACAGCAAGTATTTGTAAGTGTAAATAGACATGTTTAATGTAGTGCTTGCTAGTACTGGCCTACAAATTCAGGATATTCACGGAGAATGGCAAGCCACAGGTTTTCCTTTATTAACCCTGTGATTTGGTCAGTCAGCGTCAGAAGGTGTGGGTTTGTGTAGTTAGCAATTGGTGGACATTGCATTATGTAGTGATGCAGTGTGTGTGCCGCAGCTGCCCCACACACTGCACATGCTACTGGATCTTCTCTGGTAAAGGATCAATATTTATAACCCAGTCTCAGTCTCATCAGAACAGCGGCCTAAAGCCCACCTCTCTGGCCATAGGTTACAGCAGTATTCTGAGACACATTTACATAGTGAAGACAGCTAGTGCTGCCAATTGTCATGCTGTCATGGGGCTGTCTAGTAATACCAGGACTGTCTGTGTGGGCCCTTGTGGAAAGAAGACAGTCAGGGAGACTTTTTGAAATGACAATGTCCACGTACTGTGTGGGCGACTCCTACTCCCTAATGAACAGGCCACACCCACACCTGGTGCCATGTACACCCCCGTCACAATATATGTGTACCACCTATTGTCTCCAGCTGTGTCATGAAGTGGGATTTAAGGTCACAGGGCAGCCAACTGAGAGAGAGAGTATACAGTATATACAAACAAAAATCAGAACAGTTCTCTCTCTCTCTCTCTCTCACACACACACACACACACACACAGGATTCTAACCATGGAAAATTATTAAGTTTTTAAATGAGTTATTCTTGCTTGTCCTGTTGGAACATTTCATTATTATTATTATTATTATTATTATCATCATCATCATCATCATCATCATCAGCCTAGCTCAGTGGCAAAGAGACAATACTGTGGCACTGTATTCCTTCCGTAGCACTTCTTCGTGACTAGCATCATATTCTAGTGTTACTATAATACATGCTTTCTGTTATGCTGGGTGTTTTTAGGTCGACTTCTCGTGCCAAAGACACCAGCGACTGAGCGGGGTCGTCTTTCGAGACCGGAACTACAACACTTAACAGAGGGACAGGGCATAAAAACTCGCAGGCCACCTTAACACATGTATTGCCTTAACCCAAATTCCCTTACAGTATACATACAATGGTATACAAGATGTGGAACGGGTCTAGTGACAAGCTGGTTAACAATAGTATGTCGTGCCACATACACTGTGATAACACCCGAGTCAGTATACAGGTGTAGCCTATAATACAGAGGGGTTGGTGACAACAGTTCATACTGTCCTATTTCCTTAGTCCTTATATATTATACTGGTCTGTTGAACTTAGGTATCGCCACAGCACTTATGTATTACTCTAGTCCCTTTAACTTAGGTATTGACACAGCATATTGGATACGTTAGGTCGGAGACACTTTCATTGTTGGTATTCACGGCCTCACTGTCCTTAGGATATACGGGCACTGTCACTTTCTGCTCTTTGGCACAACACTGAGACCTTCTTGTGTCGTCACTGGGGCCGCCGGTGTCTGGGCTTAGTCAAGGTGGCGCCTGGGGGTTGGAGGGAGCCCCACAGGTGAGCCCTCCCGTAGGAGACACGGGACTGCTACTGGGGGTGTCACGGCCCAGGCGCGTCTCTGGCCCAGGGTACAGAGAGGCCCTCTCTTGTCAGGGCCTCCACTAGGGGAGTGGCCTTCGGGACTTGGGCCAAACAGCATCAGGAGCCGGGCCGGCGGAGGGCCGGCAGTGAGTGGGGCCAGGACGGTCCCACCCTGGGGTCAGAGGGGTGTCCCTGGGAAGCCAGGGCCTGGAGTCGCCTCTAGGTTGGGGTGCCGTCAGAGGTTGACTGCGGCACCTCGTCCGTGGGGCGTCCGTCAGGGCCGGGCGTCATCCAGGGGCAAGCTGAAGGGCGTGGATCCCACTTTCATGTATTGGACCTCACCACCACTCCTCAAATGGCAGCACCTCTGGGGAACCACACCTGGAGGGAGAGACAGAAGGGCGTCTCGTGCGGCCTCTGGATGGAGAGTGGGCCGCGCCAGGAACCTTCTCCAATGGGAGAACCCTCGGGATTGTGGACGAAGGGCGTACAGTGGCCGTCCCTTCCCCGGCACGTACAGTGGCCGTTGCTGCGGTTCCACAGGCCCTTGGGATAGCAGCAGAAGGACGTACAGTGGCCATTCCTTCCCCGGTACGTGCAGTGGCCGTTACCGTGGTGCTACTCCCGTAGGAGGAGGAGGTGGTGGATGAGGGACGTACAGTGGCCGTTCCCTCCCTGGTGCATACAGTGGCCATCGCCACGGTTCCACCTCTCCTACTTTTGCCTGTCAGCGTGCATACAGTGGCCGTCACGCCAAGGCGGGCTCCAGATGTGATTGCAGCAGAAGGGCATACAGTGGCCGTCCTTTCCCTGGTATGTACAGTGGCTGTTACCGTGCTGCTGCCTGGGACTATATCTGGAGCAGTCCCACCCCGATCCTGGCGAAGGCTGGTCTGGCTGAGATGTAGTTGGCCATCATTGCGACGTGGTGGTTGGGGGAGTTGAGGGGAAGGGGGACATAAGGCCGGGGCGCACCTGAGCCCGTCTCGCTCTGAGCCTGCATTCTGTTCACCTGGCACACTGTGGTGTCTTCCTGGGGTGGGGGTGGGGCTGCAGCTCCGTAGTGGGGTGGGGGGTTTGGTGGTGGGAGCCCGCATTTCACTTTCCATAGCACTTCTTCATGACTAGCATTCAAGATGGAGAGATGGCAATTTTAGGCCAAGTTAGAGTGAAAGGAATATCCAAACTAAACAGAGAAAGAGAAAGAGAGAGAGAGAAAGATCTGCAAGAGGTAACTATAGAAATGAGACTAAAATTACTACAACTGCTACTAGTGCTACTGGTCACTACTATTATACTACTATAAGTACTGGTGCTGCTGCTGCTGCTGCTACTACTACTACTACCATCACCACTGAAACACCAGCCGTTGCAACTGGGAACACAACAACACCCCCAGGAGGCGACTATGGAGGGGTTTCTGGGGCGTGTGCGCCGCCCGTGCAATGTGGGCATATGTCCCATACAGCCAAGCGGCCCTATTGCACGAAGCCGACCCGGCATGAACACCGCAGTCCAGGTACATTACCCTCTGGCCAAGCCAGCCCTCGTCAGGATCAGGGTGGAGCTGAGAAATCAGTTCCTGGCAGCACTCCAGACGGCCTGTAGCTGTACACTAAAAGAGATGGCCTGTAGCTGCTCTGATGCAGCGACGGCCTGTAGCTGCTCAGATACAGCAACAGCCTGTAGCCGTGCAAAAACCATGATGGCCTGTAACCACTCCAGTGCTGCCCACCCACCCCTGCAGTACCAGTGACGGCCTGCAGCCACACTTTAGGAGAGAATGGTATGCCCACTCTCCTTCTGCAGTTGCCTTGAGGGGCATGACACTGGTGATGGCCTGTAGCCACACAAGTAGACAGAAGACGGCCTGCAGCCGCTCCCCACCTATACGTCGCTCCTCATTCGGGACACTGGCGATGGCCTGTAGCCGTGCCCGTGGACAGGTGATGGCCTGTAGCCGCACTTTGCCCACAGTCCTGTCAGGAA
Source organism: Coenobita brevimanus (assembly GCF_032717465.1). Classification (NCBI taxonomy): domain Eukaryota; kingdom Metazoa; phylum Arthropoda; class Malacostraca; order Decapoda; family Coenobitidae; genus Coenobita; species Coenobita brevimanus. Next base: position 95,699 of record NC_137009.1, read on the forward strand.
GTCGGGCCCTGGTGACAGTCTGTAGCTGCACCGACAGGGTACAGCCTGTAGCTGCCCTCCCCCTGTTACCCACAGGACCTTGGCGACAGCCAGTAGCCGCGCCAGGGAGAGACGCCTCTTAAAAAGTCTCTTGCCCCCTGTGACTTCGCAACCCGAGGGTGACCCTTGCTCAGCCAGCCTCTCCTGTGGCAGAGTGGGTCATGCCTCCATCTCCCCCAACAGAGGCAGCCCCCAGAAGAACCTCTGCCTAGAGGACTTGTGGAGAGGCCCTGTGTTATCCCTGGGAGTGTGTGCCATCCAGCCAGTGCCTGAGAGAGACAAGAGCCTGATGGACTCCTGCCAGAGGTGATGCCACAGTATTACCCTAAAGGTGACCCAACAGGAGAGAAGCCGCAGACAAAGGATCCTCGGTGGCACCCCCAGAACCCCTGGGTGCAACCTCTCCAGTCCCAGGCGACGGCAACTTCCTTCCGAAGGCAGGTACTGACAAGAGCGCCTACTTGAGTTGTTTGGCCCAAGTCCAAAGGGCCAGACTGCCCTACCAAGCCCGACCATTAAGGGGCCCTTCACCATGCCTGACTGCAGTCCACGATGGGCGATGACACCCCTGCAGATAGTTCCGTGGCCCTTGAAAGAAGGGGCATCTGACGGGACTCTGCCGACATATGGCTGACACCTGCGAGTCCCCAGACCCCCTCTGCCTGGCCAGAGCCCTTGACCCTACCCCACCAAACAGTGACTGTTCCCCCATTGAGTGCAATTCTAGTGCCCGTGTCTTATACAGTGAGGAAACATAGTGCCCTACAGACAGTGAGTGTTGAAGGTAATGTTCTTGTAATTACACCTTGAACAGTGCAAACCTTTCAGTCTACAGTGCCACAATAGTGCTCTATCATTACCTAGTGTATAACTGGACGCATATACCCAGATTGTGAAATATGCAGCCCTAGACCCAAATTGTGTACAAACTCCACTCGCTTATTAGTGTCCATCCTATATCGTTGTGACGGGAAGTATCCTGCGAGATACCTATCCCATATCAGTCAGTGCCAGTCCTTAACCTGTCTAACAGCCCCTGACATTGTATAGTGTATTGTGTACCTTTGTTTGTGTTGTGTTCTGGAGAATATAGTAATATACGTGTAAGGCAGGGGCCCAGAGTCTTTATATCCTGTTCCTCTTGTAGTGTATCCTAGCTCCGGTCTAGACAAAGGACCCGGCTGTACAATACGTGTTTCTAGGACAGGAAGCCGACCTAAAAACACCTAGCATAACAACCACCACCACCACCACCACCACCACCACTACTACTACTACTACTACTAGTGCTACTTCTACTAGTGCTACTGTTGCTACTACTACTACTACCACTACTACTACTACTAGTGCTACTGCTGCTACTACTACTATTATTACTCCTTCCATCACCACCACCACCACTACTACTACTACTATAACTATTAGTGCTACTGCTACTACTATTACTACTAATAGTACTACTTCCATCACCACCACCACCACTACCACTAACAGCACCACCACTATTACTAGTATGATTACTACCACTATAGCTACTACTACCACTATTATTACCACTACAACTATCACCACCACCACCACCACCACCACCACCACCACCACCACCACCACATTTTCTACTTGCTACGCTGCCAGGCTGAGTAGCAAAGGCAAATGAGTTAAGGCACTATTACTACTGCTTTTATTTTCCTCTCTACAATTCAAACTACTGACTAGATAACACACAACGACATGAGAGAGAAAAACAAGTAACGGTTATTGGAACTGAAATGTAAACTATCCAATGCTGAGAATTGCCTTGCTAATATTTACAATAGTTCATCAATTCTGTAGCATTGCTCTGTAGCCTTGCTTAAGCAACCTCCCTAACACCTTTTCCTAAGTGATTTGTTTTGATTATAACTTACTGTCCATTCAAGTAACGGTTTTTTAAAATTTAAACTAGGATTGATTTGGTAAAATATAATTCCATATCACTGGTCTATATGGTTGGCTAAGCAAGCTCCCTAACACCTTTTCCTAAGCATAATTTATCTTCATTACACCTTACTGTCCTCTTCAGTGTTACATAAATCCTTCCAATAACACCATATTCTGCATAAAGCTCCCTAACACCTTTTCCTAAGTGATTTATTTTGTTTATTACACCTTACAGTCCTCTTCTGTGTTACATAAATCCTTCCACTATCACCATACTCTGCATGAAACTCCCTAAAACCTTTTCATAAGTGATTTATTTTGTTTATTACACCTTACTGTCCTATTCTGTGTTACATAAATCCTTCCAATATCACTATACTCTGCATAAAGCTCCCCAACACCTTTTCCTAAGTGATTTATTTTGTTTATTAAAAGAGAAAGATTAAAAAAGAAAGAAAGAAAGAAAAAAAGCAATGATAGTCTCACCCCCCCACACACAAAACCTTCAGTGTACAAATGTTCTGTACATAATCACTTTAGTCCAGTTCAATTAATATACAACCATTTATATGTACAAAACACACCTACAGTATTTACATGACCATCTTCTACCTATGGTCAATAAATAACACTTCAGCAAGTGATTTGATGGATGTTGGAAGCAGTGAGTTGAGGAGCTTGGACAACAGGGAGAGTGGATTGCTGCAGCCTGGTGGGGAGAGAGACACTGTGTTACTAGAGTAATAAGCATAAGAACTGCTTAGGATATATCAGGAAGTTAACTGATGACAATATGGGCCCTGGTGTTATAGTACAGCAGGAAAAACATCAAATGGATAAAGATCAATATGATGGTAATATTTCTTATTATGTTGATGACCATCAGCATAATAATAAATATTGTCATCATATTCATCATCTTTATTATGTTTTTCCTGCTGCTGTAGTCCCAGGCTCCTCTGAAGGTGAACCAGTGAACCACAAGCTCTTATCTTGCAGTCAGTCCTCCTCCTTTCAGGGGATAACAAGACTGGGTACATGGTTATATCAGTGCCACTGCATGAAGGCATCCCTCTATACTGGGTACATGGTTATATCAGTGCCACTGCATGAAGGCATCCCTCTATACTGGCTACATGGTTATATCAGTGCCACTGCATGAAGGCATCCCTCTATACTGGCTACATGGTTATATCAGTGCCACTGCATGAAGGCATCCCTCTATACTGGCTACATGGTTATATCAGTGCCACTGCATGAAGGCATCCTTCAGTAACATCTTGATATACAAAATAACAAAATACTACTTATATGCTTTCTCTTTCTGGATCCTACCTAACCTGATGTTTTAATGGAATTAGGGTTATCCATCCATCCATCATCCAACCCTATGCTGCCCCATGAAGAGTGTTGCAGCCCGGGGCTAGGCAAGTTGGTCCTGACATTTAAGATGAGAGTGACCAGCCTCACTCATCCCTGAGTGGCATTACATGTGCATTATACCCCAACCACCCCTTGGATATTAACCTACATAGGCCCAATCTGACTGGAGCGCCTTAATTACCCACTAAACCACCAGATGCCATAATTTGGTTATATGGTTACCACTCAGCACAGTAAATGGTTTCCTGGTGTACAGGAAACCATTTGGCTTGTCACTCAGTGTAGAGTCACCCACAGGCAGAAGAAAGAGGAAAGAATGAAGGAAGGCAAGACAGAAGAGGAAGGAAGGAAGACAGGAAAGGGCAGACACCCAAAGTAGCACTACACAGTGAGTGGATGGTGAGTGCCCCCACCTACCAACAAGTTAGGGTAATAAGGATGCAGGGGGGGGGGAGGTAATAATCATCTCAACCCTATCTCAAAAAAAAAAAAAAATAAACAAATAAATAAATAAAAAAGTTGGGTGAACAGTAGGATGGGGGGGGAAGGGGGATGACCAAGGCCCATCAGTTAGAAACTGCCTAATATTTCTCCTAAGTGATTATTCTGCTTATTACTCCCTACTATCCTCTTGTGTCATTTACAGCATTACAATACCTCCATACTCAGCATAAATAACATACAAACTGACAGTAGGCAGCCCTATCCAAAAATAATTAGCTAAGGAAAAGATGCTAGGCAGCTTCCTTGAGTGATGAGAATGTGGACCCAGGAGCTAATACAACACCAACTAATGGTATTTTGTGTCCTATTACACAGGCAGCTGGAGGTACTCAGTGCCAACGAGGCAACGGTTACCAGCCTCACTTGGCCACCCCTCAGATGTAACCCTTACAGTGTCCATCCAGCTGGACCACCTTAACCCACTAAACATGAGTGGGGGAAGAGATAGACAAAGGGAGAGAGGATGATTGCTCCTCCACCTTCTACAATTATAATTATTATTTTTATTATGTAATACAACCATTACTACCAATATGACAACTTTCACAAACAATGCAAATGATAAAGAAGGAATAAGATCATTTTTAATCAAGTGGACATAAAATGTATTTTACTAAAAACAACTATAACTTCAATACATTAATTACCTTGGCCATCAAGAAGGGTGAGTATGAAGGCACACTTAGGTGTCAACTGGCAGTCCCTCTCACTCTTAACGTGGCTGATCACTTGTCCTCACACCTCTGTTGTGAATGGGATCAGAACAAAACTGGTTAAAAATAATAATCGATCATCCATCATTCAATCCTATGCCGCTCCATGAGGTGTGTAGAAAAAAATTTTTAAGACCCAGAAGGGGAAAGGATACTCGAGTTTGGGGAGGCAACGGACATGATTGTGTGCAACACATATTTTAGGAAAAGAGACAGTAGGTTAATTACGTATGAGTCTGGGGGAAATAGCAGTTAGATAGATTATTTTCTGGTTAGGAGGGCCGATAGGAGGTTAGTGAGGGATGTTAAAGTTATAGGAAGTGAGGAGTGTGTGCAGCAGCACAAACTATTGATTTGTGATATGGTGCTTAAAGAACAAGTGATGAAAAAGAGGACTTATGTACCTAGGAGGAAAATATGGAAGCTGAAAAACCAAGTAGTAAGGGATGCCTTCTATAGCGAGTTGAGGAGAGTGGTGGCTGAACAGGGAGCTGTAGACAGAGGCGTTAATGAACAGTACAGAGCCCTCAAGAACAATTTCTTGAGAGTTACTGATGTAACATGCAGCTGGACAAGAGGACTACCAAGACATAAAGTAACTTGGTGATGGGATGAGGGTGTAGAAGCTGCAATTAAGGAGAAAAGAAGGCTTTTCCGGGAATGGAAGAAGGGTGGTAGCAAAGAGAAATATTTGGCTGCCAAGCGTAGGGCTAGGAGAGAGGTATACAGGGCAAAGTCTGAGTCAGAGACAATTACTTGATAACCTAAATCATGGGGAAAGGAAAAATATATTTAGTGTGGCAGGTCAGGTGAAGAGGGATAATCGGGATATCATAGGTGAGCAGTGTGTGAATGATGAAGGAAGGGTAGTGGTGAACAGTGAGGATATTAAAGATGCATGGAGAGAGCATTATAACCGGTTGTTGAATGAGGAGTTTGACTGGGACAGGGAAGGTTTGGAGCCAGCAGATCCAGTGTCTGGCCCTTGGCCTTTGATTGATACTGGTACTGTGAGTGAGGCAATAGGCAGGATGAGGGTGGGGAAGGCAGCAGGTGTGTCTGGGTTGACTGCCGAAATGTTGAAGGCCTCAGGCGATACAGGGGTGAGTTTAGTCACTGACCTGATAAATAGGATTATTTATGAGTGTGTTGTCCCAGATGATTGGCTGAAGAGTGTAATTGTAAATGTGTATAAAGGGAAGGGTGATGCCCTGGAAAGAGGAAATTATAGAGGTATAAAGCTTTTAGATCAGATAATGAAGGTAATGGAGAGAGTTTTAGAAGGTATGAGTAGAGAAAGAGTGAATATTGATGAGATGCAGTTTGGGCTTATGCCAGGTAGGGGGACCACTGATGCCATATTCATTGTTCGACAGCTTCAGGAAAATATATTGGTAGGAGAAGGGATCTTTATTTTGTTTTTGTTGATTTGGAAAAGGCCTTTGACAGAGTCCCTAGAGATGTGGTGAAGTGGGCAATGAGAAAGCTTGGCTTGGAGGAGTGGCTGGTTAGGGTGGTTATGGCCATGTATGTGGGTGCTCACACCCAGGTAAGGGTGAATGGAGATTTGAGTGATGAGTTTTCCGTGAATGTTGGTGTGCATCAGGGGTCAGTCTTGAGTCCCATGTTGTTTATCACGGTGCTTGAAGCTCTTTCACGTGACTTTAGAAATGGACTCCCGTGGGAGTTGTTGTATGCTGATGATTTGGTGTTGATTGCAGAGAACGAAAGGGAGGCGTAGGAAAGATTTAGGAAGTGGAGAGATGGTATGGGGCACAAGGGTTTAAGGGTAAATGCAGATAAAACAAAAGTGATGATATCTAGGGTTGGTGGCGGTACTGTCAAAGACGAGGGAGAGTGGCCATGTGCAGTTTCCCACAAGGGCGTGGGAAGTAATTCCATCTTGTGCAGTGTTTGTGATAAGTGGGTGCATAAGAGATGTAGTGGTATCAGAGGTAGACTGCGAGATAATGCTGAGTTTATGTGTACGGTGTGTCAGGGTGAGCAGGTGGAGATTGTCAGACGTGAGAGGATTGAACTTGCTGGTGAATCTCTTGAGTGTGTGGAAGAGTTTTGTTATTTAGGAGACATATTGTGTGCTGGAGGTGGGGCTGGAGCTACCTCTGTGGCTAGGGTGAGAAGTGGTTGGAAGAAGTTCAGGGAGCTCTTGCCACTCCTGACATTGAGAGGGCTCTCCCTACGTGCTAAGGGGTCTTTGTATTCAGCATGTGTTAGGAGTGTAATGCTGTATGGTAGTGAGACCTGGGCAGTGAAGGAGGAAGATATTCGCCAGCTCAGACGTACAGAAATGACAATGATTAGGTGGATGTGCAGTGCGTCCCTGCGTCCAAGGCCTGGAGGGGCTGGGTTTACGATGGAAGAGTTGAGAGGTAGGATGGGACTGGAGTGTATTGGTGTTGTGATGAGGAGAGATAGATTGAGCTGGTTTGGACATGTGGAGAGGATGGGGGATGATAATGGGGTGCTTTGGAGCCGCCATTGAAGTGGTCGAGCCTGCCACTGACAGTGAACAGTCGCACTCTCATGAATCATTAATAATATATTTTTGTGTGGACTTATGATTCAAATTAATGTTTGTAATCTGTAGAGGAATTATTTTTTTCTCAAATAATTGAGAAGAAATGAAGGCAAACTACTTATTATTTTCATAGTAATACGTAAAAAATATTTATCCAGCTAGACTAGCATCAAATGAACTCCAAGATCCTCATTTATTTTGCATTAGTAGTCTTTTATTGTACTGAAAGAGGTGGAGTTACATTACTCACTATTGGCTGGAACGAAATACTTTGTAATTGCCCTCTTCAAGTCGATTACTAGCCAATATAAGTAAAAAATCGGTACGATACTTGTAACATCCCAAATATCCAAGTGGCGCATGCGCACTGAAGGTACAGTCCCAGGGACAAGATAGACTCTGCTTTTGTTTACTAATATTGCGGCACCCAAGATTTTGTAATATTCACATTTGAGGACATCAAGATAATTTCTGAAAGGCTGTCTTAGATAAATATTTTTACAGATCAGCTTCTAACTAACTTCTCTATGCTGCAAGATATTACCAAATTCTTCTGTTACTTTGCTTTCATTTCACCAAAGATTTTGTGTGCATGTGGGACAAGGGGAATGTTGTTGATAGTGAGGTGTGAGTTATGACTGTGTTCTACCATGAAAGAGGCCATTCTGAGTCTTTTTGTAGAACACCAGTCATGAAGTGTGTGTGGGAGTGTTAAGTCATCTGGGTAGGAAGCAATGTGTACTTTGTGAGTGAAAGTGAAAAGCACATATTTTTATATAACGGCCATACCACGTTGAGTACACCGCTTCCCGTTCGATCAGCGAAGTTAAGTAACGTTGGGTCTGGTTAGTACTTGGATGGGTGACCGCCTGGGAACACCAGATGCTGTTGGCATCCCTACGTCAAGTGGGTTGGTGGAGGATTAGTGCCCCTCCCTGTAAAACAATTAACTCTAAGCCCTTGGCCACCCTGTCTGGGATACATGGCGTCTGGCAATGAATGAATGAATGAATGAAACATATATTTTTCTATATATACTTATTATAGAGAATATATTCTATTCTGGATTGATTAGCCACTTTGAGAAATATATACATACTGTATATGACACTATATTATCCAAATTGTTTATTTTGTAATTTCATCATTCATAATCTGAGGAAATTGATGGACACCCCTATTAATGCACAGGGGAACATAACAGTACGATCCTGACATCTCAGATTCTCAGCGTGTGTCCTCTTGACTTCAGGCCAGCCTTCCGACCTCTCTCAGAGCAGGCAAAAAATGACTGTTGACCGTTCCTGGATTTGGGACGGTTTGTCGAAATCGTTGACTGAAGGCGAATTTAGGCATTAATAAATTTAAGTTAGTAAATCGTCTCAGATGAGGAAAATATGACTTTCCTCATTGAAACCATATATTAAGAGATACAAATCTACTCATTTCTAAAGAATTAACATAGAAAACATTAAATTATAAGGGATGAATGAGCTGACTAGTTGCTAGACTTGCCAGATTAGAATATTTTTACCTTTTTGTATGACTCATACAAATGAATAAGCTCTTGTTGTGTGTATTCATTGGAGAGTGTAAGTGGTTTGGAAGTAGGAATGACATTAATCCTATCACAAGTGCACACAAACAAATGCAGCATATGATTCATGAGCATGCGTGTCCTACAACGCCTGTGGCAGGCTCGACCATGACGATTGTCAATTGTCTTCCACACCATAAAGTACCCCATTGGGTGAGGAAGGTGAGAAGTGTTAATATTGGGGGTGGGGTTATGAGGGGTAGACCGAGAAAGACATGGGACAAGGTCATTAAGTGTGACCTCAGGGTTAAGGGACTGAAAAGGGAGGCTGCAATGGATCGTGCAGCGTGGAGAGCCGCCATTAGGTGACCAAGGCCGACATACGCAAGCATGTTGGAACCTTTAAAAAAGAAAACGAAAACGATGTATGCACCAAAACGCAAACACAGCTGCACACATCATTCAACCTTACCTCAACACACTACATGAATGGTTCACCACAAACAGGCTCAAAACAGCCCCAGCCAAATCTACAGTGACTCTTCTCACAAACTGGACAGCAGAACACAGTCACATCACACACCTCACCATAAACAACACTCCCCTACCACACACACACACACAGCCAAAATCCTTGGTGTAACATACAATACATTAATGTCATTTAAACAACACATCACAAACATTAAAAATAAAATAACACCAAGACTCGATGCTTTGAGGTCACTTGCCCATACAACATTCGGACACAACAAAGAAACCACCACCACAGTATACAAACAATACATACGTTCAGTGATGAATTATGCAAGCCCTGCCTGGGCTTCTAACCTCACCAAAACACACTACAACACTCTACAGACCATACAGAACAAGGCCCTAAAAATAATCACAGGCTGCACAGCTACTACACCCACAGACAACCTACATCAAGAAACCAAAGTCCTCAAAGTCAAGGATCACCTAGATATGAGAGGCACCCAGTTTCTTGCTGCAGCCTCCACAAACCCACAACATCCACCCACACCAAGGAGCATCAAAACAACTCCCAGCACACGATACCATACACAAATACTGTCATCTCTCCCCCCTCGCCCACCTCAGACCAGCTTCCAGAAGCATATCCATACTCAGATCATTCGCTGCTCCATTCAGTCACTTGAAGACAACACACAGCTGCATGCACGGCCTCCTGACATCCACCCTTCTGAATCCTATCTTCCTCGTGAGGACAGGGTCCACCTGGCCAGGCTGAGATGTGGGCACCATCCAGCCCTCTTAAGCTACTAGATGAGGCTGGATGACTCCATCGCTGATGCCTGTCCAGGATGCAACACAGCACCCCATACTATTAAGCACATTATGGAAGACTCCATTGCTCACAACCTTAACACAGCACCCCATAGTATTAAGCATATTATGCAAGATTGCATTGCACACTATCTGCAACACAGCACCCCATACTATTAAGCATATTATGCAAGACTGCATTGCACACAATCACCTATGCCAACAACACAACATACACTCCTTGAGAGCTCTGTGGGAAAGCCCGGTCTCAGCCATGGCCTTCCTAAAGGGCTCGGGGCTGTCCGGCCAGACTGCCTAGGGAACAACTACTACTCTTCCTTCCATTTCACATGGCTTTACACTGAGTGATGGGTCAAATGGTTTCCTGCTACTCAAGGAACCATTTACAACACTGGGTGGTAACCATATACAGTACCAAGAATCAGGTTGACGCAGGGCCTATTATGGTGCCCCTGTTAACTGGGTGATGTAAATGCAGTGTCCACCCAGGAACCACATCTTCTGTCAGCCACATAAGAACATCAGCCCACTGCATGGGATGGCCCAGTGAGGGCAGCTGCCTGTGTCTGATTGGTCTACTCAATCAGACAGACTGGGGCAGCATAGCACTGTACAATTACAATACCCATTCCATCACAGTACACATGTTCAAAACTGTACTGTACTGTACAGTAAAACCCTCAATACCTCTGCATCTCTGAGGGTTGTCCTTTGCTGGGTTAGCAACAACTGATAACTTTCCTCCATTACCCTCTACATCCATGTAAGAGGCACAGGCACTGACTTCAGCATAAATTAGGAGATTTTCTTACTGAGTTTTTCTTGAAAGGAAAGACATTTCAGTTCCATGACCTGAGTCAGGGAGCCTTTCAGGGAGGTGGTGTGGTGGTGCTGAGGTGCATTTTGGTCACTTATCACTGGTTGCAATCCATTAACACAGCAGCACACTGAAGCAGCAGCATGCTGGGGGTAGGCAACAACACAGCAACACATGGGTAATGCAACTGGCTCAGTATATCTTGCAGGTTAAATCAGTCTAGCCTGCCAACTTGGAGATATCAAAGATGTACTGTATATTTGTCTAGGTATTACACAAGGAAATATATCTTTCAGTGGACCAAAACTACTCCCCAACAACCTACGTACAGCTCCAGCTCCACGTGTCCACTACCTGATGTATGGATTCATGGTCTATGCCTGGGGTGGACTGGTTGCCGCCACGGCGTACGTGTGTCAGGACAGAGGACGGGACATGAGCCTCTACCCACTCTGGAGTTGGTAGTACACCGACCCATGTGATTAAGCCAAGGGCAACAGTACGTAGCAGCAGGAAGTCTGGACGCACCTGTGGAAAAGTTGTTTTTAGCTTATACAGATGTTCTTTGCTTATATGACTTACTAATAAAATGTCTGCCAGCAATGACACTGATATAACCAAGCTGCCTAGCTAAACAAAAGTTCCTCAACTCCTCCCTATCCCCTGAAAAAAGATGGTGGACTGTAAGAGGGTAATTTCAGCCTGCATTCCACTGCATTCACATTTGTATCCTGAACAAAAAATGAGCCAGTGTTTACATGTCCTTCTTGTTCCCATAAAATTATGACTTACACCTGTGAGACTTAGTTATTCACACTACCAATGGAGGAGACTGGCACATATTTAACAACACCTTCTTCACCTTAACTTGGCCCAGATCTTTATTCTTCTCTGCCGTATTTCACAGGTCAACGGCAGAGTGAGACTGTGTTACTGCTGTACAGTGTTTCTATAGTAATTTTTGTGACTGGCACAGTTATCTGGCCTTAATCTATTGTTACAACTAAGCCTTCAAGAAGATGTTATTTTAAGGCCAAGTAAGAGTAAAAACAAGTACAGCAGAAGAGACAGCCTTCTTCACTGATGGCACCTGGGGCTGTTACCTCAATGGTGACATTATCTATCTACCTAGTGCCAGACACCTTCATCCCACAAGGGGTGGCCATAAACAAACTGCCTCCATATTGCCCTGTCCCCCACCATTTCACTGCCCTGCTCCCAGCTCACACCCCCACTCTTTCATATACCTCTCCACTCCATCCCTTCACCTCATCCTTGGCCTCCCCCTTCCTCTCCCCCCCTCCACCTCACTCACATACACTCTCCTCATTAGTCTCTCACTCTCCATCCTTTCCACATGGCCACCCTCCTGAAAACAATACATAAAGTTAATGTCAGTCATACACAAGTTTATATGACACACATACCTCTACACCTAATACAGTGGAACCTCGATCCTCGAACGTCTCACATGTCGAACAAATCGGACCTCAACCAAAAAATTCAAGAAATTTTTGCTCCAGAGGTCGACCAAAATATCGGACCTCGACCAACCTGAACGTAGCCAAACGAAGGGAAGCTGGCCGACCGACAGTCACGCGTCCACCTTTGTTGTTCGTCAACGTGGCCGTCCTGCCGTGCTTCACATTTTTCTTGATTCAGTGCAGTATTAGCCCCTAATAATGGCTCCAAAGAAAGCAAGTTCATCCAGTACGGCTACTGGCAGTGAAAAGAAGAAAGTAGTGCGGAAAATAATTGAAGAAGTGGAAAAATTATTGCTTATCTTCATCAATGAGAAACAGTTAGCAGGAAACAGTGTTAGTGAGTATATAATTTGTGAAAAGGCAAGAGAAATATACTATCACCTCGTAAAGGAAAGCACTGGTACCAGTGCTGAAACTTAAATAGGTAAGCATCTGGGGTCTTGGAACGGATTAAAATGATTTACATTATTTCTTATGGGAAAAATTAGTTCGGTCCTTGACCAATTCGGTCCTGGAACAGCCTTCCAGAATGGATTGTGTTCGAGGACCGAGGTTCTACTGTACTGTTCAGTCCTTTTATATTGTACAGATATATGAACCACTGTTCCTGACCTCTTGGTATTGTAAAGAACTATGCCTCGTTCATCCATCCATCATCTAGTCTTGTACTACTCCTGAACTCAATGGCATGGAGCTAACATATACGCCTATAAATTTTGTACATGGTTATAAACTGGCATACAGGAATTATTCTGTACTATAACACTGCCACAGTGAACAAAGGCTTTTTCCAACATGCCATTCACTTCATTTTTCTTGTTAATCACTTGTCAGTTTATGCTAAAGCTACTTCAAGCTATATTTAATGTGTCTATGAGGAATATATGTGTACGTACTAACCTCTTTAGGAGGGCCAAATAACCTACAGATCCACAGGAAGCAGGAATGTGAGAGGGACCTTGCCCAGCTCGGCTTCACGTTGTGTTAGAGCAAAGGCAAGAGGAACCAGCTGCAGGGATGGGACGAGGGAAAATTCCATTTACCAACTTTTTCCTTATCTAAATTGGCACTATGAATGAAAGATGGCAGAGTGCGGAAACTCCCTGTACTGTTGTTGCAGATGATACTGTGTTGTTAAGTGAAGACGAAGGAGAGCTGCATGGCTTGGTGGATGAGTTTGGGAGTGTGTGTAAGAAACGGAATCTAAAGGTGAATGTAGGGAAGAGTAAAGTGATGGTCTTTGTGAGAGGTGACGTCAGTGAATGTACAGCGAGGTTGGATGGTGAGGAAATGGAAAATGTGAGTACGTTTAAGTACTTGGGTAGTGTGATGAGTAGGGATGGAAGTTTAGAGGGTGAAGTGCTTGAAAGGATACAACAAGGAAGAAAGGTTGCTGGTTCCTTGAAAGCAGTGATAAGAAACTGGGAAGTGAGCATGGAAGTGAAAAAGTTACTACATGACAGTATTGTGATACCAACTCTAACGTATGGAAGTGAAGCTTGGACGTTGTTGGAAGGACACAAGTCAAGAGTGAGAGCAGTGGAAATGAGTTATTTAAGAGGAGCCTGTGGAGTCACATGGAGAGACAGGCTGACCAATGAGGAAGTGAAGGAGCGTTGTGGTGTGGATGTGGATGTGATGGGAAGTGTTAGGAGAAACACATGAAGGTGGTTTGGCCATGTGGAGAGGATGGAGAGTGAGAGAGTGATGAGGAGAGTGTATGTTAGTGAGGTGGATGCCAAGGATGAGATGAAGGGATGGAATAGAGAGGTATATGAGAGAAGGGGGTGTGAGCTGGGAGCAGGACAGAGAAATGACAGGGGACAGAGCGACATGGAGGTGATCTGTTTGTGCCCACCCCTTACGGGATTAAGGCGTCTGGCAATAGACAGACAGAATTTAATATGTGAGGAAGGATTATCAAATACTATTGTTATCGTACACTTGTCTGTTTTTAATAATTCAGTTTTACTAGGATTTTAGGGAACTGGTGATAGGTGGTGGCAACCATCATCCACCCACTTGATGTAGTGCTGCCTACTTCTTCCTTTGCCTTTATCATTCTTTTTCTGTGCCTGCCCTCCTCTCTTCCTATTTCTCCCATCTTTTCTGTCACTTCTTATTGCTTTTCTTTCCTTTACAGCTGGCTTTACATTGAGTGACAAGCCAATTGGTTTCCTGTAAGCCAAGAAACCATTTACAACGCTGGGTGGTAACCATATAACCAAACCATACGTGCTCCCTACATGTCAACAAGTGGGTTGGTGGAGGGTTAGTGCCCCTCCCTGTAAAACAACTAAATCAAAGTCAAATGGCCACCCCTTACGAGATTATGGCGTCTGGCAATAAATAGATACATAGAGGGGAAAGTGGAAAGAACAGTGACATCAGGTGTGTGGGTATTTGAGTTAAGGATGGCAGGCAGTTCAAATCCAATCCCACGCCCATTACATCCATGAAGCCTTAATATTAAAGTACTAATATTACTGTGATTACTTTGGGGGACCAGTGAGTAAAGGGAAAAGGCTTACTTAGAACTTATAAATGACCTCTACAGACTACTGGCACCATGAGAGAGAGAGAGAGACACACACACACACACACACACACACACAGAGCACTGGCACTCAAATGGTGTACCACAGTCCTAATCTGCAGCACAACAAGCTGTGGTGTGGACCCCAGTGCTATCCATCACTGAGGGTTTGGTAAGTTGCTCAAAAATATGTATTATTATTACTTAGGACAATGGATGAATTTCTTTCTCAGTACAGATCGAGTTTGTAGCATTTCACAAAGTTATCTACTTACACGAGGCTCAGTTATTTTGGTTATAACTTAAGACGTGTATTATATAAGACTTTCTTTACAGACGTCATGATGTGAAGAAGTATCAGTCTGCTTACTGCTTATAACAAAGGTGATGACTGAGACAACTGGTGAAGAGAAGTCACTAATTTTTCCAGCTACTCCAGGTGCTCCTATTGCTCATGATAAGGTTTCATTATTGAGTCCTATCAGCCTTGTAATCTCACCAGAATTTAATAGTGGTAACTTGAGGACGGATACATTTATGTGAAGCTACAGAACATGGTGAATGTTTTGGCATATCAGATAGAGCCAGGATTCTGGGGACTTGAATGATGAGTGAATGGAAGCGTGGCCCATTGGACTGGGCAAATTTGGGCTGTCTGGACATTGCTACTCCTCACCCTGCCCTAAGGTGGGAAAGGAGGTCCAGATGCTGATGATGATGTAACTTAAGAACAGCCTTTCCATCCATGAGAATATTATGAGCCTCTGTGGCAGGCTGCACTACAAGTACTCATAGGGTTTTGTCATTAGTCACTATTTTTTTTTTTTTTTTTTTTTTTTTAATGCGAGGAAGAAGGAACCAAAGGCCATGAGACCGCAGTAACAGTTCCCTCCAAGAGAAAAACAAAATACAATAGAGAGCCAAATTCAAGATCCGATCATTTTGAGATGCCTGGACACACTGCGTTTGAAAGACTGGAGATCATAGGCAGCAGGAAATACAGACAGAGGGAGACAGTTCCAGAGCTGACCTGTTGCATAAATGAAAGACTGGGAGTAACGGTTAACTCTTGCATTAGAGAGTTGGACAGAAAAGGGATGAGAGTTTGCTGCCAGACGGGTGCTACGCAACCGTCGTAGAGGTGGAGAATGCAAGCAGACAGTTCAGAGGAGCAGTGACCATTAAAGTAGCGATAGAAAAGAGATAAAGATGCCACAGTGCGACGAAGAGACAGAGGTTGAAGGGAGCCAGTAGGAGGAGGAGAATTGATGAGACGAAAAGCCTTTGACTCCACCCTATTGAGAAGAGCTGTATATGGAGAGCCTCCCCACACATGAGAGTTGTACTCCACACAGGGGCGGATAAAACCTCTGTATAGAGTCAACAATTGTGCAGGGGTAAAGAAAGAGCGGAGTCGGCTTAGCACACCCAATCTCTTGGAAGCAGATTTTACAAGAGATGTAATATGATCTTTCCAAGATAAGTCCCGAGTAAATGAAACCCCAAGCATGTTCAAGGATGATGCAGGATTAAGCTGAATATTATTAAACATTAGTGGGTATACCTGTGGAAGATTTTGTCGGGTTGATAGGTGTAAGAACTGAGTCTTAGATGCATTAAAAACAACCATATTATTTTTACCCCAGTCAGAGATACGAGCCAAGTCAGACATTAGGTGTGCCATAGCCTCATCCCTTGTTTGCTGAAGTAACTGCTGAGATGGGCGTTGCGGGAACCGAATGGAAAGGTGAAGGGTGGAGTCATCAGCGTATGAGTGGATAGGGTTAGATGTACAGCTTAGAAGATCATTGATGAATAAAAGGAAGAGAGTTGGTGATAGGACAGAGCCCTGAGGAACACCACTGTTGATAGATCTAGGAGAAGAACGATGGCCGTCTACAACAGCGGCTATAGAACGACCAGAAAGGAAGCTAGCGATGAAGGCACAGATAGAAGGATAGAAACCGTAGGAGGGCAGTTTGGAAATTAAAGATTTATGCCAGACTCGATCGAAAGCCTTTAAGATGTCAAGTGCAATGGCAAAGCTTTCGCCAAAGTCCCAAAAGGAGGATGACCAGGAGTCTGAAAGGTAGGTGAGAAGATCGCCAGTGGAGCGTCCCTGACGGAACCCATACTGACGATCGGAAAGAAGGTTGTGATAGGAAAGATGTCTTAAAATTTTTCTATTAAGAATTGACTTGAAAACCTTTGAAATACAGGACGTTAAAGCAATTGGACGATAGTTGGAGGGTTGGGAGTGGTCACCCTTCTTTGGGACTGGCTGAATGAGAGCAAACTTCCAGCAAGAAGGAAAGGTACAAGTTGACAGACAAAGGCGAAAGAGTTTGCCTAGGCAGGGTGTAAGCACAGAAGCACAGTTCTTGAGAACAACAGGAGGGACCCCATCAGGCCCATATGCCTTGTTAGTACTGAGGCCAGTGATGGCAGAAAATACATCAACTGAAGAAATTTTAATGTCAGCCATGAGGAAGTCAGAGGGGGGAAGCGATGGAGGAACAGCACCGGAATCGTCTAAGGTGGAATTGGAGGAGAAAGTCTGTACGAAGAGATCTGCTTTATCAGTAGAAGAAATAGCTACAGAACCATCAGAGTAGAAAAGAGGAGGGAAGGATGATGAGGTAAAGTTGTTAGAAAGATTTTTGGCAAGGTGCCAGAAGGAGCGGGAAGAATTCGAGTTGGAGAGTTGCGAGCATTTAGTATGGATGAAATTATTTTTAGTACAGCGAAGAACAGACTTAGCACGATTCCGGGCAGAAACGTAAAGATGATGTGATTCAGGTGTGGGTTGGCTCCGGTACCTTTTGTAGGGCTTCTCCTTGTTGCGGACAGCATTAGAACAAGCGTGATTAAACCAAGGCTTTCTTGCGTTAGTCAAAGGATATGAGAAAGGAATGTATGCTTCCATGCCTGAGAGAATAACCTCCGTAATGCGCAAGGCACACTCAGATGGCTCATGGCCATGGAAGCAATAATCATTCCAGGGAAAATCAAAGAAGTACTGCCTGAGGGCCTCCCAGTCCGCGGCTCCAAAATGCCACAGATGACGTTTCCCTGGAGGGTCCACAGGTTGTACCAGAGTGATAAGACAGGTTAAGGTAATAAGGTTGTGATCGGAGGAGCCCAACGGAGAGAAAAGATTAACAGAGTAAGCAGAAGGATTAGTTGTGAGGAAGAGGTCAAGTATGTTGGAGCTCTCTCCAAGGCGGTCAGGGATACGGGTAGGGTGCTGTACAAGCTGCTCTAGGTCATTAAGGATAGAAAAGATGTAGGCTTGTTCACCAGGTGGATCAGTGAAAGGAGAGGAGAGCCAAAGGTGGTGGTGAACATTGAAATCTCCAAGAATGGAGATTTCAGAGAAAGGAGAAATGGACAGAATGTGTTCCATCGTAGAAGTAAAATAGTCGAAGAATTTTTGATAGTCAGTAGAATTAGGGGATAAGTAAACAGCACAGACATATTTAGTCAGAGAATGACAGGAAAGCCGAAGCCAGAGAATGGAGAATTCAGAAGAATCGAGTTCAGGAACACGAGAGCAAGATAAGTTGTTGCGTATATATACACAACAGCCACCTTTGGCTTTGAAATGAGTATAGAGAAAGTAGGAGGATACAGAAAAGGGTTTGCTGTCAGTTGCCTCAGACAGCTGAGTCTCCGTTAGAAAAAGAAGGTGAGGTTTAGAGAAGGAGAGGTGGTGCTCAACAGAGTGAAAGTTAGATGAAAGGCTGCGAATGTTGCAGAAATGAAGAAGAAGAGAGTCAGACAGTGGTTCCAGGCACCTCGAGTCGTCACCGGGCGAGGGGCAGATGGTGGGGGCATTTATGGTCCCCCCCCCCCCTGGGGACTCCGAGGCTTGGTGAATCGATGCCATTTTTGGTGAGTTTTGAATAGGAAGTGTAGTGTGTACTGTGCATGTAGTTTGGTGAAGAAAGTTAGAGAAATTTGTACTGGAGAGCATGCTGGCCTACTCTCTGTGTAACTGAGACACTGAAAAAGTTCAGCAAAGGGGGATGGTCAGGAACTAGTCCTGAGGGCTGATGAAACGGGAGCTCCAGCACTCCCTGTCATCAGCTTTCCATCCACCTCGGGAGTACTGCCCTGCTCGACTGGTGCTACAGTCCATTCCTACTAAATGGTGGGGTAACAGAAGGCTACTGACATGTAGTGGACTGGCCAGAAGTGGGCAGTGTGCAGTACTGGTGAAGCAGCGAATGGCATTAGGAAGTGAGGGTAAAAGTGGTCTATCTATCTATCTATTGCCAGACGCCTTAATCCCATAAGGGGTGGCCACAAACAAATCGCCTCCATGTTGTCCTGTCCCCTGCCATTTCACTGCCCTGCTGCCAGCTCACAGCCCCCCCCTCTCATATACCTCTCCACTCCATCCATCCATCTCATCCTTGGCCTCCCCTCCCTCCACCTCACTCACATACACTCTCCTCATTAGTCTCTCACTCTCCATCCTCTCCACATGGCCAAACCATCTCAGTGTGTTTCTCCTAATGCTTCCCATCACATCCACATCCACACCACAACGCTCTTTCACGTCCTCATTTGTCAGTCTGTCTCTCCATGTAACTCCACATGCACCTCACTCACATACACTCTCCTCATTAGTCTCTCACTCTCCATCCTCTCCACATGGCCAAACCATCTCAGTGTGTTTCTCCTAATGCTTCCCATCACATCCACATCCACACCACAACGCTCCTTCACGTCCTCATTTGTCAGTCTGTCTCTCCATGTAACTCCACAGGCTCCTCTCAAATGGGTAAAAGATCTTTGGCCCATTACAGAGTTTCTTCCATTATTTCCTGATAGGGTTGAGAGGATACTGTAGTAGTGTTGTGAATGGCTTCTTGTTAAACCACCTTACATCATCAATTTACTAATAAGAAAGTGGTATTTCCTACTTCCTATGATCTCCAGTCTTTCAAACGCAGTGTGTCCAGGCATCTTGAAATGAATGGATCTTGAATTTGGCTCTCTTTTGTTTTGTTTTTCTTGGAAGGAACTGTTTTGCTGGCTCAGCCTTTGGTTCCTTCTTCCTCACATAAAAAAAAAACCTACCTTAAAGAAAATGCTTTATTTTACTTTGTAAGTTAATTTTCTGAATCTTTAGCATTACTTTCACTATGATTTACAAGAATAATTAGACATGCATTCTGAAATACATCAAGGATAGTTCATACATAATATTCTATCATATTATCAATATATAGATATATATATTTTTTTTATCTGAACCTCGGACACATGGAACAGCACTGTGACCAGACCTTCAAAGAAAGTAACAGAGTAACCGTGGAATAGAGAGAGAGAGAGAGAGAGATTTATATATACAAGTCTATGTCAGAAATATATGTCTTAAGTACGAGGGTAGCATAAGTTTAAAGTGTATGTGTAAATTATCAGTTAAAATAAGTTTTCAGCATAATTAGTATATAGTAAATTATTCCACATGAGTTATTTACACACATACACACATATGCACATACAAATATACATAGCAGTAGTTTTGGAAGCAGCAGCACACCAACTGCATAACTGAGGGTGGTAAAGCTGGACCAACTGGATACCCACCCATGCTGCCTTGGAGAGACTGTGTGAGGTGAAGATGAAACACTCGCTGGTGTCAGTATCACCCCTGGTGGCGGCAGAAGACTGTGTGAGGTCAAGATGAAACACTCGCTGGTGTCAGTATCACCCCTGGTGGCGGCAGAAGTCTTTGGCTGTGGCATGTCACGAGGCAGGTTCTTATTGTCACTTTGCCACACGCTGGAAAGAAAAAATCATCATATATTTCCTGTACTCACTACAACCATTATCATATCATCATCATCATCATCATCATCCAGACCTTCTTTCCCACCCTAGGGCAGGGTGAGGAGTAGCAATGTCCAGACAGCCCAAATTTGCCCAGTCCAATGGGCCAGGCTTCCATTCACTCATCATTCAAGCCCCTGAAATCCTGGCTCTATCGGATACACCAAAAACATTCACCAGGTTCTGTAGCTTCACATAAATGTATACGATTGTATCATCTATATTATATACATGCTACTGCTATATCTATTATGTTGCTATGCTGATAATGCTTTTGCTACTTATGACTTTTTTTGGAACTTAAACACTGTAGTATTTGACAGCCTCATGTGTGTAATTCAGTTAACTTTAATCATGAGGCAGGAATGAGTTTCACTGGTAGTATAAGTTTAAAGTGTAAGTGTAAAATATCAAAATAAGTTTTCAGCATAATTAGTAAAGAGTTAGTAAATTATTACACATAAGTTATTTAAACACACACACACACACACACACACACACATACATATATACTCACCAGTAATTTTGGTAGGAGCAGCACACCAACCTCATAACTGAGTATAGTAAATCAGGCCTGACCAGATACCTCCCCTCATGCTGCCTTGGAGAGATTATGGGAGGTCAAGATGAAGTACTCAGCAGCAGTGTCATGCCTGATGGTGGCATGTCTTGGTATGTGGCGTGTGATGAGTTAGTTTCTTTTGTCACTTCACCACAAGCTGGAAAGGAAAATTCATCATCAGATTTTTCCTCTGCTCACTACAGCAATATATCATCTATATTATATTTATTAAATACATGCAACTGTTATATCTATTATGTTGCTATGCTGATAATGATTTTGCTACTTTAACTTTTTTTGGAGCTTAAATACTGTAATATTTGACAGGCCAGTGCAAGTCATGTTGTGTGTAATTCAATGAAGTGTAATCCTGAGGCAGGAATGAGTGTCACTGGTTACTACAGTTGGTTTGTGTTCAACTGGCAGTGCTGGGCTATTCTGGCAACATAAATACTATGACATGGTTGAAGGAAAATCACTGAGCCTATGATATGAGGTATGAATGAGTGTCCTTGGTTACTGATCCAATTAACCATCAACTGAGCTGAAAAGGGCTATAAAACACTGTCAGATGAAGCCAACCAGCTACTGCCACACTGAATCTTCACTCTAAATACATTTCCTTCATCATTAACTAAAAGCGTGTATGTAGGTGAAGTGGAGGGTGGGAGAGGGAGGGGAAGACTGAGGATGAGGTGGAGGGACAGAGCTAAGAGGTATATGAGGGAGTGAGTGAGTGAGTTGGGGGGAGGGAAGTCAAATGGTGGGTGACAGAGTGACTTGGAGGCGTTTTGTCTGCAGCCACCCTTTGCGGGATTAGGGTGTCGGGCTATAGATAGATAGATAGGTTAGATAACACCACATGTCCACTATGCATGGTGGCAAGGATGGACACCTTCACATGGTGACACTGATGTAAGTGGGTGGCTCCATGTCCAACCAGTGTCCTACAGCTGCCTCCCTCCACAAGGCAGACTGCAGCAGGATGGGCACTACATCCTGCAGTCCACTGGGTTTGTGTCCACATGAACCCCTGGCCACAACAACAATGACCAGATATACTTACTGGTACAGACTGTGGCTCCACGTCTGGACATCATACTGTGCTTGAGAAACACAGGCCACGCCCTCCATGCCGTCCCTCAATGCCACTCCTCACATTATCTTCACTCGGGAAGTTGATGTTAACCTGAAAAATAATGAAATAATGCAATTCCTCTCCCATATGGCCACACATCCTTACCTCCTGCCTCACTGATGGTAAATAATTTCATCTCTCTCTCTCTCTCTCTAATAATGCAGTCTCTCCCATATGGCCACACATCCTTACCTCCTGCCTCACTGATGGTAAATAATTTCCTCTCTCTCTCTCTCTCTCTCTAATAATGCAGTCTCTCCCATATGGCCACACATCCTTACCTCCTGCCTCACTGATGGTAAATAATTTCCTCTCTCTCTCTCTCTCTCTCTCTCTAATAATGCAGTCTCTCCCATATGGCCACACATCCTTACCTCCTGCCTCACTGATGGTAAATAATTTCCTCTCTCTCTCTCTCTCTCTCTCTCTAATAATGCAGTCTCTCCCATATGGCCACACATCCTTACCTCCTGCCTCACTGATGGTAAATAATTTCCTCTCTCTCTCTCTCTCTCTCTAATAATGCAGTCTCTCCCATATGGCCACACATCCTTACCTCCTGCCTCACTGATGGTAAATAATTTCCTCTCTCTCTCTCTCTCTCTCCATTCCAACTGCCCTTCCTAGAGACTACACTGCCCCAGCCACACTACACTGCACGCTGCTTCACTACCCTTCAAAACACAGCTAACAACCCATTCAGTCCCTCTGCCTGTACTACCCATCTGTGTTTTTACTGTTTTATAGTAGTAGTAGTAGTAGTAATGGTAGTGAGAGAGAGAGAGAGAGAGAGAGAGAGAGAGAGAGAGAGATGTTCTGGGTGTACCTTCCTCTGTGATAATGTGGGGGTGTGTTTATTGTTGTGGTGGTAGTAGTGAGAGAGAGAGAGAGAGAGAGAGAGAGAGAGAGAGAGAGAGAGAGAGAGAGAATGATGGCAAAGATACTGCTGCTGCTCCTGATGATAATGATAAACAAGGGAGGAAGGTAAGTAAGGGGAAAGAGAGAAAGAAGGATGAAATATGGAATGGATAATAATAATAAATAACAATAATGACGTTGTTGGAGGGACACAAGTCAAGAGTGAGAGCAGTGGAAAGGAGTTATTTAAGAGGAGCCTGTGGAGTCACATGGACAGACAGACTGACAAATGAGGAAGTGAAGGAGCGTTGTGGTGTGGATGTGGATGTGATAGGAAGCATTAGGAGAAACACATTGAGATGGTTTGGCCATGTGGAGAGGATGGAGAGTGGAAGACTGATGAGGAGAGTGTATGTGAGTGAGGTGGAAGGGGGGAGAGGGAGGGGGAGGCCGAGGATGAGATGGAGGGATGGAGTGGAGAGGTATATGAGAGAGGGGTGTGAGCTGGGAGCAGGGCAGTGAAATGGCGGGGGACAGGGCGACATGGAGGCAATTTGTTTGTGGCCACCCCTTACAGGATTAAGGAATCTGGCAATAGATAGATTGACAGATCATGATAGGAATAATAATAAATAATAACAGTAATGGTATGGTAATACAAGTAATAATAATAATTATCTATCTATCTATTGCCAGATGCCTCAATCCCATTTGGGGTGGCCACAAACAAATTGCCTCCATGTCACCCTGTCCCTTGCTATTTCACTCCCCTGCTCCCAACTCACACCCCCCTCTCTCATATACCTCCCCACCCCATCCCTCCATCTCATCCTCCGCCTTCCCCTCCCTCCCCCCCCTCCATCTCATCCTAGGCCTCCCCCTCCCACGCCCCCCTCCACCTGACTCACACACACTCTCTTCGTCAGTCTTTCACCCTCCATCCTCTCCACATGGCCAAACCACCTTAGTGTGTTCCTCCTAACGCTTCCTATCACATCCACATCCACACCACAACACTCCTTTATATCCTCATTAGTCAGCCTGTCTCTCCATGTGACTCCACAGGCTCCTCTTAAATAACTCATTTCCACTGCTCTCACTCTTGACTTGTGTCCTTCCAACAATAGTTGTTATTATTATTATTATTATTATTATTATTAACAATAATAATAATAGCTAATAGTTTCCTGTACACCAGGAAACCATTTACTATGCTGGGTGGTAACCATATAACCATATTATGGCGCCTGGTGGTTTAGTGGGTAATTACAGTGCTCCTATCGGATTGAGCTGGTGAAGGTTTATATCCAAGGGATGGTTGGGGTTTATTGCTCATGTAATGCCACTCAGGGATGAGTGATGCTGGTCACTCTCATCTTAAATGTCAGGACCAACTTGCCTAGCCCCGGGCTCCTATACTCCTCATGGGGCAACACAGGGTTATATGATGGATTAAGTAAGGCCATTTCACTGCCCTGTTCCCAGCTCACACATCCTTCTCTCATATACCTCTCCACTCCATCTCTCCATCTCATCTTTGGCCTCCCTCTCCTTCTGCCCCCCTCCACCTCACTCACATACACTCTCTTAGTTAGTCTCTCACTCTCCATCCTCTCCACATGACCAAACCTCCTCAGTGTGTTTCTCCTAACGCTTTCCCATCACATCCACATCCACACCACAACGCTCCTTCACTTCCTCATTCGTCAGTCTGTCTCTCCATGTGACTTGGTTATCAGCCAATATAAAATTTATCTTCCAGTCTGAATTCACTTGTCCAGCAACAGCGGTGAAAGGAACAGGTCTCCCATAAGCTGAATTGAAAAATATATAAAAACAGCAGTAGGGTTAAATGGGTTTAAGAAAATGGTATGTAATAAAGGAGTTAATGAAGGTTATTCATTTGTTTTTGAAGGCACGAACATTTTTTTTTTTTTTTCTTTTTTTTAATGTGTCCGACTCTGGGCATAGGCTTCGCAGCCTGCTATCAAGGCCCAGCAGTCCTCCTACATACCATACACCTCTACATGTCACCACTTCGGCGCTAACACCCATCGTCCATATTGAATACATGCTAGGGCTGTCTCATACAGAACTGGTGTATTGGTATTAGCGGGGGTATTTTTACGACATGTCGGCGGGTCTTCTGGTAGATCAGTAAAGCCTGATTTAATGAAATTCAAATCCTTAAACTGTTCCCTGCCCCAGCCGGGATTCGAACTTGGGTCCATTAGGACTGCAGGCCACCTCTCTACCGATTGAGCCACCGCCTCCCCCATGCTTGCATGTGTCAGCCTTGGTCACCTAATGGCGGCTCTCCACACTGCACGATCCATTGCAGCCTCCCTGTTCAGTCCCTTAACTCTGAGGTCACACTTAATGACCTCGTCCCACGTCTTTCTCGGTCTACCTCTCATAACCCCACCCCCAATATTAACACTTCTCACCTTCCTCACCCAATTATCATCCCCCATCCTCTCCACATGTCCAAACCATCTCAATCTACCTCTCCTCATCACAACACCAATACACTCCAGTCCCATCCTACCTCTCAACTCTTCCATCGTAAACCCAGCCCCCCCAGACCTTGGACGCAGGGACGCACTACACATCCACCTAATCATTGTCATTTCTGTACGTCTGAGCCGGCGAATATCTTCCTCCTTTATCATAAACTTAATAACTTTATCTGTGAGCAGTTGGGTAGGGACACCTTCACGTGGTGGCAGTGATATAACCACCCGGCTCCACTGCCTAAACTCCTTCCCCATCCTCCAAATAGAGGAATGTGCACTGCAGGGGAAAGACACCTTTGGTTTACAGCACTCCAGTCACAGGACAGGGCAGGAGAAGAGCAACATAACCAGGCAGTGGAACTGTCTAGTTATTTCAGTGCTACCATGTGAAGTGTCTCTCTCCATCACTAAAAATAATTAATGCACACACACACACACACACACACACACACACACACACACACACACACACACACACACACAGTAGAAATGTAGTGATAAAAGATATAAAAGTGGAGGTACAGGAAGTGTATAAATTACTAGAAACTCAAGATGTAAGGAAAGCCCCAGGACCTGATGGAATTTCTAATTAGGTACTGAAGGAATGCAGAGAACAACTGGCGGATAAAATTCACAGTTTAATTGTGTGTTCTCTGGAAGAGGGGAAAGTGCCTCAGGAATGGAAGAGGGCAAATGTGGTACCAATTTATAAGGGAGGAAACAGGGAAGAACCCCTGAATTATGGACCAAAGTCCCTAATCAGCATGGTTGCAAAATTGTGTGAAAGATTTCTGAAAGACAGATGGATAAAATATCTGAAGGAGATGAATATTTTGGCTGATAGTCAGTTTGGATTCAGAAGTGGAAGGTCATGAGTATCCAACTTGTTGAGCTTTTACTCAAGAGCGATTGACGTGCTACAGGAGAGAGATGGTTGGGTGGATTGTGGGTACAGTATTTACATTTGGAAAAAGCCTTCAACAAGGTACCCATAAGAGACTAATGTCACCTGAAAAACACATTAACAAGACAGTTAGAGAGACATAAACTCTTGACTAACATATGAGTAGCATTTCATTACATGGATGAGATGATGAAAAAACTGATAGTGGCCATGATCCACCCCAGGTTAGAATATGCAGCGGTAGTGTGGTGCCCACACAAAAAGAAAGATATAAACAAGATTGAGAGAATACAAAGAACAGCAACCAAGATGATCCCCAGTCTGGCAGATCTGTCATACAGAGAGAGGTTGGAAAAACTGGATTTGCCTTCCTTAGAGGAAAGAAGAAAGAGGGGCGACATGATTGCAGTGTTCAGGACCATGGTGGGAGTAGATAAAATTGACAAAGAAGATGTGTTTGTATGGGATAAGAGAGTAACAAGAGGACACGGAATGAAACTGAGGAAGTCAAGCTGCTTGAAGGATATCAAGAAAATGGTTTTCCTTATAGATGTATAGACCTGTGGAATTGCCTGGACAAAGAGATCGTCCAGTCTAAAAACTTAAACAAGTTTAAAGCTAAATTTGACTTACTGAGAAACAGAGACGGCACCCCACGAGTGTAGCTCATTTCCTGTATATCACAATTAGGTACACACACACACACACACACACACACACACACACACACAAAGCAAAAGAAAACATACCTGTGCTGACTCAACCAATGTCCCCATTGCTGAACTCAGCAAATCAGCAAAGGTGAGGCTCAGAGGGTCTGTTTGCCTGCTGGAAACTTGGTTTGAAAACAAACCAAATGGCTCACTGGCCCTGAGTCACGCCATAAAGGCTGACCTGGAAAAAAAAAAAAAAAATCATAATGATCATCATCTAGGGTGAGGTAGGGCTCCGAGAACTAGAAAAATTTTAGAACTATATATTCAAATTTTTCATATGTCACTAAATAAATGAACAAATAAATGAAGGGAAGAATTATGGTCTATTGTTTTCATGTGAGGCAACTTGGCCACAAGTACACCTTCAAGTTGTGGTTTTGTGAGAGTCAATGAGCCTTGGTTATGAGGTGCTGTAGGAATGAATCTCCTTGGTTACTATAACTTGTTTGTTTTCATCTGATGGGAGTAAGACACACGGATCTACAAACCCCAACCAACCCTCAGATGTAAACCTTCATGGACCTGTACTTACCAGGCAGCTTCTGTGCTTGTAGACGGCTGTCGTGGGTCGTTGCTGCTGGTGATGGTGGATCTACAAACCCCAACCAACCCTCAGTTGTAAACCTTCATGGACCTGTACTTACCGGGCAGCCTCTGTGCTTGTACAGGGCTGTAGTGGGTCGTTGCTGCTGGTGATGGCAGCTGCTGCTCAATGGCCACATCTCTCATACTTGAAGTGGAGGGTTGTAACAACAGCTTCTTGCCAGCTGACTGTTGTCTCCAGCTCTGCCTGTTTCCTTTTTGTAGAACCGGGGATCACTGAAACATCATCATCATTATCAATAAATTAAAGAAAAAGAGGAATATATGACATCAAATGGAAACTAGCAACAAGCTCATGAGTGGTCCAGTTCTATCAACTGGGAAAAAAAAGGAAAGAAAAAAAAAAAGTACATTACCATTAGGGCTTCCTTCTTCTTGTTTTTCCAGAGTGTCACTGGTGAGTTTGTAACCCTTTTCCTTAATAATTTATACTGCACATTACACCATAATACCTTCATTTATGTTACTGATGTCAACACTGAAGGCATCTACTTAGCCTGCAGCAGAATGTTAAGTTGTAATATGCAATAGAAAATCACTAAGGAAGGTGAGCTACGATACCTCATACTGTTATGTTGGGGGAGGCGGTGCCAGAATCGATAGAGAGGCGGCCTGCAGTCCTAACGGACCCAGGTTCGAATCCCGGCTGGGGCAGGGAACAATTTAAGGCTTTGAATTTTATAAAAGCAGACTTTCCTGATCTACCAGATGACCCACCTACATGTCATAAAATTACCCCCACTGATACCAGTATACCAATCCTGTATGAGACAGCCCTAGCATGTATTCAACATGGATGGTGGGTGTTAGCACCAAAGTGGTGACATGTGGAGATGTAGGAGGACTACTGGGACTTGGGAATAGGCCCTGAAGCCTTTGCCCAGAGTTGGAAAAAAAAAAAAAAAGTATTCAGCATGAAACAGAGATTTTTTTTTTTCCCCCAAAGGCAGGAGGTAGGAGTCTTATATAAAGGTTAAGTTTGCCAAGATACTTAACCTGCAGTGTGCCAGCAGACTTTGGACCCTCATGAAGCCATGGTGCTGGACAATTTTCAACTTTTTTTTTTTTCCTAGATAGGTTAGAAATGAGAAAACATGGAGAACATCCATAAAAGTACAGTAAGACCTCACTATAACAGACTAACTGGGGCCCAAACCACTCCGAAAAATGCGAAATTATGATAAAAGCGACATCTGGCCTTCCCCCTGCTGACCCGGACTTTTTCCAATATATCAGACATAGTCCAGATCACATGAACAGTTTTTAAACTGTTTTAACTACCATTGCTGTACTGTACTGTGTTATACCTTCACTACAATAATCAAATGGTATAATATATAGAATAATATTGTATATATATTGTACCATTTGATTAATGTAGTGAAGGTATAACATAGCACAGTATTATTATATATATATTATACCATTTGATTATTGCAGTGAAGGTATAACACAGTACAGTATTATTATACATTATACAGTAATCACTCCAATATCCGACGTAACAGAGCCATAGGCAGGTCCGGTTATTGGTTTTGTCTGGATGTTGGGCCCCAGCTTATGGACTTGTACTTATGGACCCTGACTCAGAGAAACACCTATACAACTCCCTCTGGACATGCATAGCACCTATTTAAGACCCAAATCACACCAATAAGGCACATAAATGACTGAAATAAATGCAAAAGAAACATAAAATGAGGTTTTTGAGGTAGGTTCATACAATATTAAACATTCTGGGTACTTACAAGTCCCTGGCTCCTGGACTGGTACTTATGGACCCTAACCTAGCCTAACTCAGAAAAACACCTTCCTACTGCACATGCATAGCTCCTAACACCCTATTCACACCAATAAAGGACATTAAACAGTGAAAAGAGGTGTTTGAGGTAAGTATAGTATGGAAAAAAGTACAGTATGAAACATTCTGCCTACTTACAGCAAGTCCATGGCCATCTTGATGAATAACCGCCTCCTCTCGGACTCTGACAGTAGGAAGGATTTCCTGAAGCACTTGCAGTACACTGTTCATGAAGTCTTGCACTGAACTTAGTCAATCGCACTCAGAAGACCGTTCTCTTCACAGTGCGCACTCTTGTCTAACTTATGCTCCATTGTAACTTAATAAGTGTTGCACTCTGCACTTTAACTCTTTCCACTCTTCTAACCATTTTCTAAAGCAAAAACAAACAAGTCTATTTACGTTAAATTTAGTTCAAAAATTGTCTTTTCACTCACAACTTTAAATCCTTAACACAACACACTGTTTTTTTCACTGCACAACACTGTAAATTCCCGTGTGGTCTAGTGGAGAAGTTCTTGCTGTTTAATCACTGTCAGCTTCCGAGAGTATCACTGGCAGGTGACCAAGGGGTGCATCGCTGGGTCGTGGTGATGGCGTACCCACTGCAGACGACTCTGAAGACAGCCGCAAACTCACGTCGAGCGGTGACTCCACCGTGGCTGATGTGCTGGGCTGTGGCTTGGAGCATGAGGGCCTGTCTTGGGGAGGCAACGGAGTGGAGCCAGGGCTGGGCACAGTGGGGGTCATGGGCCTGAAAAAACTGTCAATCGTTGATTGACGCAAGGAACGATGATTCTGCCGATCGATGATGCGCTGCCTGAAAGCACACACTTCCTCCACAAGTCCCAAGGGCCCCATCTCCCTGTCGCAGTCCGGGTGTTCCAGGTAGTCGAGAACGAACTCTAGATGTTCCCGGAGTGCGCTCAGCTTGGGGATGGCTGGAGTAATGTCCTGCTGAGAGGAGTCCGCATCATCGTCGCCGTCCTCGTCGGAATCTTCAAGCTGGGTACTGACACCTGCAACTGAAGATGCGATCTCGATATCAGACAGGGTCTGACACCCAGGATCGCCCTCATCGTCATCCAACCACTCACGCACATCGTCCACATCAACATCGTCGCCATGCGTACGTAGACGTGCATGGAAGTCATCCACGTCAAAACCTAGGAAATCGTACTCCACATCCATTTTGAGAAGCAGACGAGACCAACCATTTTCTAGAGTCTTGACAGGGACTTCCTTCCATGCACTGGCCCAGTTGTAGACTGAAGACTTGATGTTGTAGCGGCGAAGGTTTTCCAAAGTCCGCTGGCCTTGCGTGTCCCGTCGCTCCCTGCGCTCGTCCTCGTCCTCAAGAACAACCATCACCTCGTCCAGGAATGTCCTTCGGTATAGATGCTTTGTTGCCACGATCACTCCTTGGTCCATTGGTTGGATGAAAGTAGTCGTATTAGCTGGCAGAAACAAGCACCTAATCTGGCCATTCTCAGCCACCAAGTCCTTGTTGCACGGGTGGGCAGGTGCATTGTCGAGGAGGAGGGCTGTTACCTGGTCGCGTGGGATTCCCAGTGTCTTCGTCTGGTAATGGATGACCTCCTTGACGAAGTGACGGTGGAACCAGTCTTTGAAGATCTGGGCTGTGAACCATGCCTTCAAAGAACGGTACCAAACGACAGGAAGGACATCCATCACCCCACGAAGACACTGAGGCTGCTTTGCACGGCCAACAATAACGGGCTTAAGCCGGTGCATGCCGTTAGCACTGGCACAACACAAAGCAGATATCCGTTGCTTGGAGAGCTTGCGGCCAGGTACACGCTTCTCCGTCTCCTCGGCTTGAGTTTTCGTTGGCAAAGAGCGATAGAATAAACCAGTTTCGTCAGCGTTGTAGACTTGACTGAGAGTGAGGCCCTCCCTGTCGATCAAGCCCTTCACCTTGTGCCAAAACTCATCAACTCCATCCTCGTTAGCGTCCAAAGCTTCGCCATGAGACTTACGGTTGGTAAGGAAATGCCGTAACTTAAACACGAAGAGCCAACCCTCGGATGCCTTGAAGTCTAGGGCGTCGTGAAGCCTGGCGAACTTCTCAGCAGCAGCCTTCAGCTCCGTACCATGCACCATCACACCAGCAGCATGTTGCTGTCGATACCAAATCAACGTGGAGCGGTCGACTTCAGCAAACTTGAGAGTAAGCATCACCTTCCTCTCCACGTTGCATTTGCTTCTCGACAAGAAGTCAGCCGTGTACTGCATGAGTTTGTCTCGGGATCTCTTAATATCAAACAAAGTAGATCGGGCCAGGTTGAACTCATGGAGGATGCGTGAAAAAGACCAACCCGCATCTACTTTCTCCAATTTCTCCCGCTTCTTCTCCAGAGTCAACACCACTCTCTTCCTCTTCTCAGGCGGCGGGGCCATCATCACACACACAAAGGAGAGGCCCGAGAGCAGCAGGAGTGCCTGCAGCAGGTAAGGCACCACCACAAAAGCGAGCACGTGGGCAGCCATGACGAGCATTCACTTGTGACAAGAGACAGGCGGAAAGTGGGGAGGATGCAGCGGCGCTCTAGCGGACATCGTAGGAATGATACGCCACAACAAAGCTGTCCCACACCCCGCGCGCCAAGTTCAAATTACGGGCGGGTAAATTTTTTTTTTTTTTTTTTCGAAGTTTTTGCGGTTTTCGGACCATTTAGGGAATATTGGATCCCAGGACGATTATGTCCGGTTAGTGGGGATGTCCGGATAGTGGGCGTCCGGATATTAGAGGGATTACTGTATATGGTTACCACCCAGCGTAGTAAATGGTTTCTGGTGTATAGGAAACCATTTGGCTTGTCACTCAGTGTAGAGTCACCCACAGGCAGAAGGAAGAGGAAAGAATGAAGGAAAGACAGAAGAGGAAGACAAGAAAGAAGGATGGAGGAGAGGAAAGGGCAGACACCCGAGAGCAGCACTACATTGAGTGAGTGGATGGTGAGTGCCCCCACCTACCACATATCCATGATAATAATGGTTTACTACAAAATTAACTGTAAGAGAATTTATTTCAGCTTTATCTAACCCAGACCCTGGTGTAGGATAACATATAAAACATCCCACTGAACACAGCTGCCTACATCAGAGGTTAATTACATGCTATGTTATATTTATACCATCTATTATTGGCGCCTGACTAACAAGGACAGTGTATGTGAGTGAAGTGGAGGGGGGGAGCAGGAGGGAGAGACCAAAGATGAGATGGAGGGATGCAGTGGAGAGGTATATGAGGGAGGGGGGAGTGGGCTGGAAGCAGGGCAGTGAAATGGTGGGGGACAGGGCGACATGGAGGCGATTTGTTTGTGGCCACCCCTTATGGGATTGAGGTGTCTGGCAATAGACAGATAGACAGAAGTTGTATTTATTCTGAGGAATCCCTGGGCAATACCCCTGAAGCAGCACATGTCAGTGATCACAGCTGGGACATCACAAGAAACAGCAATAATTTTTTTTTTTTTTTAATGCAAGGAAGAAGGAACCAAAGGCCAGGAGCCCGCAAACAGTTCCTTCCAAGAAAAAACAAAAACAACACAAAAGAAAGCCAAATTCAAGATCTGTTCATTTCGAGATGCCTGGACACACTGTGTTTGAAAGACTGGAGGTCATAGGAAGTAGGAAATATAGACAGAGGGAGACAGTTCCAGAGTTGACCTGGGTGAGTAACATGTTCAAATTTTGTCTACTGCTGTTTGATACATTTGGTTAACCTGGCGACATTACTGACATTATAAAATATTAGTGTTGATGGAAAGAGAACAACACTGAGGTGGTTTGGACATGTGGAGAGAATCAAAGACTGACTAAGAGGGTGTATGTAGGTGAAGTGGAGGGAGGGGGAGACCGAGGATGAGGTGGAGGGATGGAGTTGAGAGGTATATAAGGGAGAGGAGAGTGAGTCGGGGGGAGGGCAGTCAAATGGTGGGTGACACAGTGACTTGGAGGCGTTTTGTCTACGGCCACCCTTTGTGAAATTACGGTGTCGGGCTATAGATAGATAGACAGATGGATAGATTACAGAATGAACTCTGGAACAAGATGCTAAATACAATAAGCTTTCCAAGGGAGGACCAAACATGTGATGTGCACTATATAGAAAATAATCTACCCATCTATCTGCTGCAAGACGCCTCAATCCCGTAAGGGGTGGCCACAAACAAATCGCCTCCATGTCGTCCTGTCCCCCGCCATTTCCCTGCCCTGCTCCCAGCTCACACCCCCCTCTCTCATATACCTCTCCACTCCATCCCATCCACACAAAATAAGCTTTGGAATTATTTTTATTTGTTTTGCACAGACAGTTTTATGAAAGGAAATTGGCAACACCCTGCACTGCTGTATGTCATATATGGAGGGGTCTGTTGGTGCTGCCACAAAATTAATTATAATATAAATGATATGCCTGCATTAGTTTGCTCTACTGATCCCACACCAAGAGAACGGTGGTAGGCGGTGACCACCATCATCCACTCACTTGATGTTGTGCTGCCTACTTCTTCCTTCACATTTATCATTCTTTTTCTGTGTCTGCCCTCCTCTCTTCCCATTTCTCTCATCTTTCCTGTTACTTGTTATTACACCTGTTTCCCTATCAGGTGGCTTTACACTGAGTAACAAGCCTAATTGTTTCCTGTAAGCCAGGAAATCATTTACAACGCTGGGTGGTAACCATATAACCAACCCACACATGTTCCCTATGTGTCAACAAGTGGGTTGGTGGAGGGTTAGTGCCCCTCCCCACAAAACCACTAACTCAAAGACAAATAGCCACCCCTTATGGGATTATGGCATCAGGCTATAGATAGACAGATGAAGTGAATGAATAATTAAGAGCAAGCTTTCAGGTGTACTGAGGTGTTTTCTTTAATGAGTGGCTGAAACAGGTGTTCAATGAGCAATCCTTTTCAGTAACCATGGAGGTCGTGTAAATATCAACTCTCACACAACAACTAGGTGCACAACTTTGCCCTAAACTGTTTTGCAGAACATTTATCCATCCATCCATCATCCAATCCTGTGTTGCCCCATGACAAGCGTAGGAGCCCAGGGCTAGGCAAGATGATCCTAACATTTAAGGTGAGTGTGTGGAATCTATCTATCTCTATCTATCTATCTATATACCTAGGCTGCTTCCCCCAAGGAAAGGGAGGTAGCCGAGACAGGACGACTCACTCTCCATTTACTCATCCATTCAAACACATTCATTCGCTCATCCATTCAAACACATTCATTCGCATCTTAGCCCCAAAGGGGAGAACGGACAGATCCTCACCGCACCACACCGCACAAGGGTCAACTGGGCAATGCAATCAGTGACATCCGCAGCAGGGCCCGACAGCAGAACTGGTTTACCCCTGCCACATCATAACAGACCCATCCCCTTACCCGCACCTGACCTGACTAGCTGATCAGACCAAATGCGGGAGAATATCCCCTCAGGGCTGCGTCATCACTTATTCATTCACAATTTCTCTCCATTTATTTCTGTCACGCACAGCCACTCTTCCTTGCTCAACAGACATCCCTCTCGCATCCAGCGCTCTCTTCACACTGTCCATCCATCCTATTCGTGGTCTTCCTCTCAGCCTTACACCTCTCACATCAGATCTAGTTATCTTTTTCACCAATCGCTCATTATCCATTCTCTCCATATGCCCAAACCATTGCAACACCCTCTGCTCAACTCTACCAGCCATCTCCCAGAACAACTCAGTTCTCCTTCGCACTTCATCATTTCGCACCCGATCCATACGCGTCCTCACACATACTCCTCAGACATCTCATCTCCATTACATTCAAACTTTTCCTCTCTGCTACACCCATATTCCATGTTTCAGACCCATATAATGCAGTTAAATTTTACCACAACACCCTCATACAGCCTTCTCTTTACATCCATTCTAGCGAACGACATTTAAACACTTTTTCATTCCTCCCAGCACCTTTCCTACTTCATTTATTCTAAACTTCACTTCTGCATCTATTCTTCCATCCACAGCAACATGTGACCCTAGATATTTAAAACAATCTACCTCCTCAAGCAACTCACCATTCAAAACTATATTCATCCCCCTACCATCTATCAACCTCGTACACTTCATCACTTTACTCTTATTCTCATTTACTTTCAATTTCCTCCTTTCACACACCCTTCCAAACTCCTCTACCAACTCTCTCAATCTCTCCTCTGAATCAGTCACCAGTGCAGTATCATCTGCAAACAGCAGCTGCTTCAGATTCCACTCTCCTCCATCAACATTTACCAGACTCAGACCACCTAAAACTCTTGCATTCACCTCCCTTACAGCACCATCCATGTAAATATTAAACAACCAAGGCGACATCACACATCCCTGTCGCAGCCCCACTCTCACGGGAAACCAATCACTCACAGCATTTCCCACTCTTACACACGCTCTACTATTTACATAAAAACTTTTCACCCCTTTTAGTAACCTACCATCAAGTCCATACAATCTTAAAACAGTCCACAAAGCCTCCCTATCAATTCTATCATACGCTTTCTCTAAATCCATAAATGCCCAAAACACATCCTTGCCTTTCGCTAAATACTTTTCACACACTTGTCTCACAGCAAACACCTGATCAACGCATCCCTCCCTCTCCTAAAGCCACACTGTTCATCACTAATTACTCCTCTGTACCCTCTCTAACTCTCATAATTAACACTCTACCATACACCTTACCTACAACACTCAACAGACTTATACCCCTAAAGCTAGTACATTCATACTTATCACCCTTGCCTTTATACAACGGGACCACACAAGCACTTGCCCAGTCAATTGGCACCATACCTTTCTCAAAGCACACATTCAACAATCTTACTAACCAGTCAACAATAGTCACTCCACCACCCTTCAGGCATTCCACAGCACACCCATCCATACCTGCAGCTTTCCCTGCTTTCATCTCCTTTACTGCCTTCTCCACTTCCTCCTTCAGTGATCAAAGAATCATTCAACTCTCCCAACACATTTATTCCCTGCACCCTTCCATCCGCCATACAATCTCAGCCACCCTTTCCTCCTCTACATTTAACAATCTTTCAAAATACTCTGCCCATCTCTTCCTTACTGCATCCATCTCAATTAACATCCTTCCATCCTCTGCTTTTACTCGTTCTTCCTTCCCAGACTCTCCCTTTCGCACCTTTTCACCTCCTTCCAAAACATTTTCTTATTCTGCTGAAAATTCTCTGTCAGCCGCCTACCCCACCTCTCATCTGCTGCCACTTTAGCATCACGCACAGCCCTTCTCGCTCCTATTCCTCTTCTCCTTATACCTTTCATATGACATCTCATCCTTCCTCTGCAGCCACACTTCATATGCACGTCTCTTCTCAGCGACAGCCATACTTACTTCCTCGCACCACCATTCACTTCCTTTTCTTACACCACCACCCACACGTCTCACACCACACACCTCTTCTGCATGCCCCACCACAGCACTCTTAAACAACTGCCATTCCTCCTCCACGCTGCCATTTTCCCGATCTTTCACTGCGTTCCACTCATCTTTCAATTTCTCCTGATACTCTATCTTTTTCTCTCTTTTATCCAACTCACTCACTTTCAAAACCTCCCTGCCACACCTAACCCTCCTAGCTCTCATCCATCTCTTACCTACTCTTAACTTTCCCTCCACCAGGTAGTGGTCAGACATACCTCCACCCTCCCCTCTCAGAACTCTCACATCCAACAATCTTCCTATTACATTCCTAGACACAACCACATAGTCCATCAAGGCTCTATCAACAACCCTTCCACCCTCCTGTCTCACCCATGTATACTTATAAATATCTTTCTTCTCAAAATAGCATATTCCCAATCACCATCTCTCGCTCAACACACATCGCTATCATTCGTTCCCCATTTTCATTTCTTCCAGGCACACCATGCATACCAACTACGCCTTCAACTGCTACATTTCCCACTCTAGCATTCAGATCTCCCATCATTACCACATTCACATTCGCTTCAAAACTCTGCAGACACTCATCAACATCATTCCAGAAAGACTCCCTCTCTTGTTCATCCCTTTCACTACCAGGCCCATATGCACTCACAAACACCCACAACTCACGTTCAAATTTCGCTTTCACCCACATCAGTCTCGATGACACCTCCTTCCATTCAATCACACATTGCTGAACTTCCGGACTCACTAACAAGGCCACACCTTCTCTTGCCCTTCCTCTATCAACACCTGACAATCTTCCATTCACACTTCCAAACATAGATTCCCCCTTCCCTTTCATCTTCGTTTCACTCAAAGCTAACACATCCAACTTTCTTCTCACAAACATTCTCCCAATCTCCTCCCTTTTAGCCTCAATCGTACTACATCCACGCACATTCATAGACCCAATCTTCAGGGTACGGGGATAACTCCATCCCCCATCCCTTTCTCTGGCCTGTCTCTTTTTAGGAACTACAAAACAGAGGAGGGGGTCCCTAGTCCCCTCACCCCGCCCCTTTTAGTCGCCTTTTACGACACGCAGGGAATACGGTGGCAGTATTCTTCCTAACACAACCTGGCCGCAGAGTAGTAGTACCACCCCATAGTGCGGCCAGGTTGTGTCCCCCCCGCCACAGGGCAAACTTCTGTTTCACAAAATCTCCTGAAAAACTCATAATCCTGGATGGTAAGAATGTTACCACTTACAGGAGCTATGGCTAAGGCAAGGTAAGGTAAGTCAGATGTTCAGTCCTGGTGTCCTGCTGCAAGAAGTAACTGTTAAACACTACAAGTTTGTCCACACCTTCACACTTACAGGAGCTATGGCTAAGGCAAGGTAAGGTAAGTCAGATGTTCAGTCCTGGTGTCCTGCTGCAAGAAGTAACTGTTAAACACTACAAGTTTGTCCACACCTTCACACACTCAGTGTTAATATGACCCTAACACCTATGCTACTCAGGCTAACATTCCAAGTGCCTTTGATGATTTAATAACATCTCTTATTTAGTCATTTATCCTGCATATTATTAGGCCTTTTATCCAACTGACTGTATAGAAGAATCAACATCCAAGCACACACTCTCACATTGTTACAAATCATATCATATACAGTATCTCAAACTGCTGTTTTTTCCCCAACAGTTTCCAGCAACTGTTGGAGGGTAATTAGCTGGTTGTGGCTTCTTTGAGAGACTGACAAGGAGAATGTATGTGAGTGAGGTGGAGGGAGGGAGAGGGAGGGGGAGACCGAGGATGAGATGGAGAGATGGGGTGGAGAGGTATATGAGGGGGGGGGGGTGAGCTGGGAGCAGGGCAGTGAAATGGCGGGGAACAGGGCATCATGGAGGTGATCTGTTTGTGGCCACCCCTTACGGTATTAAGGCATCTGGCAATAGATAGATAGATAGATAGGCTTTTGGTTTGGCTTCCAGTACATTGAGAATATCAGCTGTGCCACGGCCAACCCCAATACAGGAATTCTTTAGGTGGAAACATGCTGTCATTTTTATCATTTTCATCATCATCCAATCCTACGTTGCCCCATGAGGAGCGTAGGAGCCCGGGGCTAGGCAAGTTGGTCCTGACATTTAAGATGAGAGTGACCAGCCTCACTCATCCCTGAGTGGCATTACATGAGCAATCAACCCCAACCACCCCTTGGATATAAACCTGCACCGGCTCAATCAGACACGAGCGCAATAATTACCCACTAAACCACCAGGTGCCATAATTTGGTTATATGGTTACCACCCAGCATAGTAAATGGTTTCCTGGTGTACAGGAAACCATTTAGCTTGTCACTCAGTGTAGAGTCACCCACAGGCAGAAGGACAAGGAAAGAATGAAGGAAAGAAAGACAGAAGAGGATGGAAGGAAAGAAGGATGGAGGAAAGGAAAGGGCAGATCTCAATATCTGCTTTTACGCAATGAAAAAACCCGACGGCTCCCCTGCCTGGCTAAACAAACTTTCCTCAATTTCCTCCACATCCCCAAATGGAGGATGGAAGACTGCAGAGGAAGGGTTCATGTTCAAATAAGCCTGGAGTTGTAAATAGTACTGTGTTAACTGAGCACGGCAGTGAAATGGCGGGCGACAGGGCGACGTGGAGGCGATTTGTTTGTGGCCGCCCCTATGGGATTAAGGTGACTGGCAATAGAAAGACAGATAGATAGTTAACTGATGCAAACACTAATATGTTAACTGATGCAAATATTAATATGTTAACTGATGCAAAGACTAATATGTTAACTGATGCAAATACTAAGTTGTTAACTGATGCAAATACTATGTTGTTAACTGATGCAAATACTAAGTTATTAACTGATGCAAATACTATGTTGTTAACTGATGCAAAGACTATGTTGTTAACTGATGCAAATACTATGTTGTTAACTGATGCAAATACTATGTTGTTAACTGATGCAAAGACTAATATGTTAACTGATGCAAATACTAAGTTGTTAACTGATGCAAATACTATGTTGTTAACTGATGCAAATACTATGTTGTTAACTGATGCAAATACTATGTTGTTAACTGATGCAAATATTAATATGTTAACTGATGCAAATACTATGTTGTTAACTGATGCAAATACTATGATGTTAACTGATGCAAATACTATGTTGTAAAACTGATGTTACTAAAGTGAAGCTGGAATTATTAGTGCGGTTCATTCAACTGGACAGACTTAGTTATTTTCTCTCTCTCTCTCTCTCTCTTTTTGACTCTGTACACCGGACCTCACACGCCCCCCATCCAAGGGTAGGAAAAGAGGTATGGGTGATTGTGCTGCTGCTACTGATGCAGACTATGGTGATACAGTACTAAGAAGGTATAAACAGCATTAAAAGAGAAATGTTATCATGTACTATGCAAACATTAATCACTAAAGAAGAGATACTACACAAAAACTCCTGCAAAAAAAAAAAAAAATCTATCTATCTATAGCCCGACGCCCTAATCCCGCAAAGGGTGGCCGCAGACAAAACGCCTCCAAGTCGCTCTGTCACTCACCATTTGACTACCCTCCCCCCTCACTCATATACCTCTCAACTCCATCCTTCCACCTCATCCTCAATCTACCCCTCCCTCTCCCTCCCTCCACCTCACCTACAAACACCCTCTTAGTCAGTCGTTCATTCTCCATTCTCTCCACATGTCCAAACCACCTCAGTGTATTTCTCCTAATCTTCTCAACCACATCCACATCCACCCCACAACGTTCCTTCACTTCTTCATTCGTCAACCTGTCCCTCCATGTCACTCCACATGCTCCTCTCAAGTAACTCATTTCCACTGCTC
The DNA here is from genome assembly GCF_032717465.1 of Coenobita brevimanus. NCBI lineage: Eukaryota > Metazoa > Arthropoda > Malacostraca > Decapoda > Coenobitidae > Coenobita > Coenobita brevimanus. The sequence goes on from NC_137009.1 coordinate 136,750, forward strand.
TCACTCTTGACTTGTTACCCTCTTGCAAGGTCCATGCCTCGCTTCCATACGTCAGGGTAGGGATCACAATACCATCATGCAGTGACTTCTTAACTTCCATACTCACCTCCCTATTTCTCATCACTGCTTTCAGTGAACCAACAACCTTTCTTCCCTGCTGTACCCTTTCACGCACTTCATCCCCCAAAGTTCCATCCTTACTCATCACACTACCCAAGTACTTGAATGCACTCACATTCTCCATATCCTCACCATCCAACCTCACTGCACACTCTGTGACTTCATTCCTCTCAAACACCATAACTTTACTTTTGTTTACATTAACTTTCAGATTCCTCCTCCTACATACTGTCCCAAATTCATTCACCAAACCTTGCAACTCCCATTCATCCTCACTCAACATTACTGTATCATCAGCAAACAGCAACACCGGAATCTTCCAAATATCACCCTCATTCACTAGAGCCACCCCTACATCCACTGACCTACCCTGCACCTCCTTTACAACCCCATCCATGTATATATTAAACAGCCATGGAGACATCACACACCCCTGTTTCAGTCCCACACTGAGATCAAAGAGCTCACTCAGCTCACCATCCACTCGCACCGTAGCCCTAGCTCCTTCGTACATACTCTTCACAGCACTCAACAATTTCCCCTCCACTCCATATATTCTTAATAACTTCCACATACCTTGCCTATCTATTCTGTCATAAGCTTTCTCCAAGTCCATGAAGGAAGCATACACTTTCCTTCCCTTCTCTAGATACTTCTCCACTAAACATCTTAGAACAAGTATCTGATCTACACACCCTTCTCCCTTCCTAAATCCCCTTTGTTCTTCTCCAACTAGCTCCTCTGTCATATGCCTAACCCTATCAATGAGTATTCTACCATATATTTTACCAGTCACGCTAAAAAAAAAAATAATAATAATTCTCACACATACAGAAGCACTAGACATGTGGGATCATACTGGCCTTTGCTAAACTAGTGAAGAACCTGATGCCTGACAACTCCTAGGATGCTAAGCTGACGTACCCAATGGGTCCCCGGTAGAGTGACACTGCGTATAAAAATCCTTGGGGTGTGGCTGACTGACCAGGCCTGCATCTACAAAGGATATGGAAAGGAAATCTGGTTTACCTTTAACATCACTGCCAGATGAATGGCTGCAGATGTCTTGCAATTCTGTCCACCATCATCATCACAGCAGCAGGCCACGTTGGTTCACTGCAAAGTAAAGGTTTCTCCCATCTTCTTCCTCTCTGGTGTATTGTCTGTCAGCAGGTTCCATCAATTTCCAGCCAACCTTGATATCAGAACAAGATGGCACCATGACACTCACCATCCACTCCTCCATCTGACGACAAAAATCATTATCAGTGTCATCTTTGTTTTTTAATGGTTGCAACACGCTTGCATGCACCAGCCTACATCACCTAATGGCGGCTCTCCATGCAACTCAAACTCTACCTGCCACCCTATTCAGTCCCTTATCCTTGGGGTCAGTCAATGACTTCATCCACGGTGTTTTTCTGCCTACCTCTCTCAACCCTACCTCTAACGATAATGTTTCTCACTTTCTGCACGCAACTGTCAACCTCCATCCTCTCCACATGCCCAAACCACCTCAATCTACCCCTCCTCATCACATCAACACATTCCAGTCCCATCCTACCACTTAACTTCCATCGTAAACCTAGCCCCCCAGGCCTCACACTCAAGGATGCACTGCACATCCACCTAATCACTGTCATTTCTGTGCGTCTGAGCCTGCGAATATCCTCTTACTTTACTGCCCAGGTCTCACTACCATACAGCATTACACTCCTAATGCATGCCACATATAAAGACCCTTAAGCATGGAGGGAGAGTCCTCTCAATGTCAGGAGAGGCAACAGCTCCCTGAACTTCTTCCAACCACTTCTCACCCTAGCCACAGAGCTGCTCCAGCCTCACCTCCAGCACACAACATGTCTCCCAAATAACAAAACTTTTCCACACACTCAAGAGATTCACCAGCAAGTTCAATCCTTTCACGTCTGACAATCTCCACCTACTCTCCCCGACACACCACACACATGAAATCAGCATTATCTTGCAGTCTACCTCTAATACCACTACATCTCTTATGCACCCACTAATCACAAACACTGCACAAGACAGAATTACTTCCCACGCCCTTGTGGCAAACTGCACATGGCCACTCTCCCTCGTCTTTGACAGTACCACCACCAACCCTAGATATCATCACTTTTGTTTTATCTGCATTTACCCTTAAGCCCTTGTGCCCCATACCATCTCTCCACTTCCTAAATCTTTCCTCTGCCTCCCTTTCATTCTCTGCAATCAACGCCAAATCATCAGCATACAACAACTCCCACGGAGTCCGTTTCTAAAGTCTCGTGAAAGGGCTTCATGAACCATGATAAACAACATGGGACTCAAAACTGACCCCTGATGCACACCAACGTTCACGGAAAACTCATCACTCAAATCTCCATTCACTCCTATCATCATCATCATCAATTCTCTTCTCACTCTTATACATGGAGCAGTTATGATCCAGAAAAAGGAAAATACATAAGTCATTATCATCAATATTTTTATTCATCAAGCCTTGCAATTCTCATTCATTCTGGGTAAGGTACAAATTAAGCATCACTCACCTTCTCACTGCATCCAAGAAGGTCCCCTCATGCAGGTGTCCAGGCAACCACCCTTCCCCCAGTCAGGATCTCCCAGCAATAATGACTTGCATGGTTCAGCCAAGATCTGCAGCGCCTCCTTCTTGCTGCCTTCCTTACCGGGCTGATGCTTTCAGATATCAGCCTGTGAAAAGGATCACTCTAAGGAAAATATGCTGTGCGCCCATTCATCTAGAGTTACTGTTCACATATTAAGAAAAAAAAAAAAATACTATGCTGGGTGGTAACCATATAACCAAATGTTGGTGCCTGGTGGTTTAGTGGGTAATTACGGTGCTGCAATCAGACTGAGCCGGTGCAGGTTTATATCCAAGGTGTGGTTGGGGTTCATTGCTCACATAATGCCACTCAGGGATGAGTGAGGCTGGCCACTCTCATCTTTGCCTAGCCCTGGGCTCCTATGCTCCTCATGGGGCAATGTAGGATTGGATGATGAAAAAAAATGAATGAAAAAAATGAAAATGAAAAACTAACATTATGGTACCATTACTGGGAGAGATTTAGTTAGATGGTGAACTCTCCCAGTCTGCTGGCAAGAATACCATACTTCACTCAGCACACACTTTGGTGCTTAATGACATAAATTCAATATACACCTTTTCCTGAAACTAACTGATTCTACTACTTTCATTATTGTATATTCACCTGCTTTTCCACTTGCTAATCCTGTGATGCTTAGTTGGGTACAGCACACCACCATTTAACAACTGCCATGCATTTTTGAAACTCTCTATCCATCTACAGTATTGCCAGACGCCTTAATTCCGTAAGGGATGGTCACAAACAAATCGCTTCCATGTTGCCCTATCCCTGTGCTATTTCATTGCCCTGCTCCCAGCTCACACCCCTCTCTCTCATATACTTCTCCCCTCCACCTCTCCATCTCATCCTTGGCCTCCCCCTCCCTCTCTCCCCCTCTGCCTCACTCACATACACTCTTCTTGTCAGTCTCTACTCTCCACACAGCCAATTGTTTAATGTATTTTGCATTGTAATCATGAAAGCAAGAAGATCAGGGACTGGTAATGAGAAATCAGGCATCACAGTGACTGTATACTAAAAAAATGTTAAATTTGTATTGATCTCACAAGCCAATGACTGTACACTATAGTGACTGTATAACAAGGATGTGTTGTATTTTTTATACTGACTGGCAAACAGTGGGTATACAGTAATATTTTCTATTGGTTCCTCTCATCACCAGCAACAACCACTTCCTTTACCACTTCCTTAGTTGGATGAAGTTAGATTAATGCTTAAAACTGCCAACTTCATTGTCTCATTTTTCTTCCCTGCAGTGTGACTGGGTTAGATGAGGTTACATTAATGCTTTGGGGAGTCTGAGGAGCAAAGGCACCCAGTCAGGTTAAGTTAGATGTGGTTAGGTTTGGATAAAACATGGGTTTTCCAATTTGTTATTCAATCCATTTGATATGAACCATCATTTTTTAGCAAAAATGTTTCTTTTCTCTGCATGGGTTCCTACATTCAATAGAGGGAGGGAGGAGGCAGGAAAAACAGGGAAACGAGGCAATTCTGAAAATGAGTCAAAATGAACCACCAAAAATAATCAGAAAACCATTGTTTTATCCACAAAATTGTGTTTGCCAGAAAGTACAAATGTATTCTTTGGGGAGTTAAAATTGTGCAATAATGGGGTCACAGAGTTATGGAGGGTGACAGCACTACAGTATGTAGCATACAGAAGAAAATAACAACAAGAGCAGAAAATGAAACTCTTTACCCATCTCAGCAAGAAGAAATGCACAGGCTCTACCATGCCTTAAAGAGGTGGTGATAAAATCCTTCACTACACTGCACGGCCCATCTTGGCCAACAGTTCTGAGCATCGGCCACAGGTCTTGGTGTGAGGGTCATCGCTGCTTCACTGAGGTGTGGCTTTTGAACTGGCACTCACTCACAACATCCTGCCAAAAAGGAAAAATGGAATTAGGTCTTTGTGAATGGCTAAGAGAATACGGGTCCTGTATGGCCGAGTATTCCAGTTCCCAGCAGTCTTTGGCCATCAACGAGGCCTTCATTTCTTACACCACATTTATCTGATGCCCTATTTTACTCATCTCACCACAGCAGTGTTGCCAACTGTTGGGACATATCCCTAAACCTGGGAATTTTTTACTAATTTTCAAAGACGTAGAGATGGAAAGACCATCCATCCATTGCCAGACACCTCAATCCCGTTCGGGGTGGCCACAAACAAATCGCCTCCACATCACCCTGTCCCTCGCCATTTCACTGCCCTGCTCCCAACTCACACACCCCTCTCTCATATACGCCCAGGCAAAATTCTTAAAAACCTAGGGATTTCAGATATTCATTAATAATTAGTAGAATTTTTTATAAGAAAAACAGCCAATAAATATTGTCTTTTATGCCGTTATAAAGAGTAAAGCTTTGCTGTTTTCTTTCCATTCAGGCCTTAAGTTTGCCATACTGCTGTGCTGATTATCAATGAAATCTGACATTAAAATACCAAAAGCGTTATATATAAACTGTTTCCCCGGAGCTGAAGATAAATTTCCAAATCCAATTTCATGGCAGGAAATATGACATTGCTCTATTTATATATTTACTATTCCTCTATCATATAACGTATACTTTGTATTTTCACCCTCAGGAGCATCAGGAATACTTAGAGGAATTATCTAGACAATGAAACATATTATCATTAACTATAATGAAAACAAGCTATATAATCTTTATTTTTCTTATTCTTAATGTATAGTAGTTCAGAAAACTGGATGCATATTGAAAAATAAAATAACTTTTTCTCTAAGAAACGTAATTAAATGCCATTGCATTCATTATTTGGGTTCTCCTTTCTCCATGAACCTTATTAATCACTTCATAAGAAACATATTATGTGCATTTCTTGTTGAAAAATAATTCATGTAGGGACGGGCTTAGGGGCTTTGACTTTAAACGTAAGGACTTTAGATTTCTTTAGGGATATTTGGACCAAAAATGAATTTTCGGGTTGACAACACCATACCAGCGCAATATTTCTCAGATGCAGTGCGGCCATATTAATGCGTTCATCTTATACTACCAATATTAAATATACTGATGCCAGCCTGTCACCCCTCCCCTGCCGACGGATCGGGACTGGAGGACACAGCTTACTTCCAGCAGTTCTCCGAGCCACATAATAACAGTACATGACCTACCTTACTGTAATGGTGTCTGTATCTTCCACAATACGAAAAAAACAGTCATCCAGTGTGTGTGCCAGTGAAATTTAACGGCATTATGCCACCACATGCAATGCACATGCCGTACTGTTTATTTTAAGTGTCTATACTTCCACTGAAAAGACCATCACACTGCAGGCTAAGAAAGGATCGGAATCTCTTCCCGACTCTGTCCTGAGGCAGAATTGTCTTGTTAATGTTGTGACGCAGAATATCACTTGCGGCGAATTATCCCAAAACTGTTTCAAATATGAAATCAGGAATTGTGGAAGGCAGGATAAAATATATAAAGAATATAGAAGAAAGAGGAAATGAACTATTGGAAAAAATATGGACTGCAATAAAAGAGGACCAGAAAAACCAGTGGAGGAAAATATCACTGAAATATATGGAAGAAAGTGGAATAGAAATTAGAAACCTGATAAAGATTAAAGTAGTGGAAATAATGCAAATATTATGGCTGGCATCAGTATATTTAATATTGGTAGTATAAGATCAACGCATTAATATGGCCGCACTGCATCTGAGAAATCTTATTCTGGTATGGTGTTGCCAACCCGAAAATTCATTTTTGGTCCAAATATCCCTAAAGAAATCTAAAGTCCTTACGTTTAAAGTCAAAGCCCCTAAGCCCGTCCCTACATGAATTATTTTTCAACAAGAAATGCACATAATATGTTTCTTATGAAGTGATTAATAAGGTTCATGGAGAAAGGAGAACCCAAATAATGAATGCAATGGCATTTAATTACGTTTCTTAGAGAAAAAGTTATTTTATTTTTCAATATGCATCCAGTTTTCTGAATTCCTATATATTAAGAAGAAGAAAAATAAAGTTTATATAGCTTGTTTTCATTATAGTTAATGATAATATGTTTCATTGTCTAGATAATTCCTCTAAGTATTCCTGATGCTCCTGAGGGTGAAAATACAAAGTATACGTTATATGATAGAGGAATAGTAAATATATAAATAGAGCAATGTCATATTTCCTGCCATGAAATTGGATTTGGAAATTTATCTTCAGCTCCGGGGAAACAGTTTATATATAACGCTTTTGGTATTTCAATGTCAGATTTCATTGATAATCAGCACAGCAGTATGGCAAACTTAAGGCCTGAATGGAAAGAAAACAGCAAAGCTTTACTCTTTATAACGGCATAAAAGACAATATTTATTGGCTGTTTTTCTTATAAAAAATTCTACTAATTATTAATGAATATCTGAAATCCCTAGGTTTTTAAGAATTTTGCCTGGGCGTATATGAGAGAGGGGTGTGTGAGTTGGGAGCAGGGCAGTGAAATGGCGAGGGACAGGGTGATGTGGAGGCGATTTGTTTGTGGCCACCCCGAACGGGATTGAGGTGTCTGGCAATGGATGGATGGTCTTTCCATCTCTACGTCTTTGAAAATTAGTAAAAAATTCCCAGGTTTAGGGATATGTCCCAACAGTTGGCAACACTGCTGTGGTGAGATGAGTAAAATAGGGCATCAGATAAATGTGGTGTAAGAAATGAAGGCCCCGTTGATGGCCAAAGACTGCTGGGAACTGGAATACTCGGCCATACAGGACCCGTATTCTCTTAGCCATTCACAAAGACCTAGTTCCATTTTTCCTTTTTGGCAGGATGTTGTGAGTGAGTGCCAGTTCAAAAGCCACACCTCAGTGAAGCAGCGATGACCCTCACACCAAGACCTGTGGCCGATGCTCAGAACTGTTGGCCAAGATGGGCCGTGCAGTGTAGTGAAGGATTTTATCACCACCTCTTTAAGGCATGGTAGAGCCTGTGCATTTCTTCTTGCTGAGATGGGTAAAGAGTTTCATTTTCTGCTCTTGTTGTTATTTTCTTCTGTATGCTACATACTGTAGTGCTGTCACCCTCCATAACTCTGTGACCCCATTATTGCACAATTTTAACTCCCCAAAGAATACATTTGTACTTTCTGGCAAACACAATTTTGTGGATAAAACAATGGTTTTCTGATTATTTTTGGTGGTTCATTTTGACTCATTTTCAGAATTGCCTCGTTTCCCTGTTTTTCCTGCCTCCTCCGTCCCTCTATTGGATGTAGGAACCCATGCAGAGACAAGAAACATTTTTGCTGGAAAATGATGGTTCATATCAAATGGATTGAATAACAAATTGGAAAACCCATGTTTTATCCAAACCTAACCACATCTAACTTAACCTGACTGGGTGCCTTTGCTCCTCAGACTCCCCAAAGCATTAATGTAACCTCATCTAACCCAGTCACACTGCAGGGAAGAAAAATGAGACAATGAAGTTGGCAGTTTTAAGCATTAATCTAACTTCATCCAACTAAGGAAGTGGTAAAGGAAGTGGTTGTTGCTGGTGATGAGAGGAACCAATAGAAAATAAAACTGTATACCCACTGTTTGCCAGTCAGTATAAAAAATGCAACACACCCTTGTTATACAGTCACTATAGTGTACAGGCATTTGCTTGTGAGATCAATACAAATTTAACATTTTTTTAGTATACAGTCACTGTGATGCCTGATTTCTCATTACCAGTCCCTGATCTTCTTGCTTTCATGATTACAATGCAAAATACATTAAACAATTGGCTGTGTCGAGAGTAGAGACTGACAAGAAGAGTGTATGTGAGTGAGGCAGAGGGGGAGAGAGGGAGGGGGAGGCCAAGGATGAGATGGAGAGGTGGAGGGGAGAAGTATATGAGAGAGAGAGGTGTGAGCTGGGAGCAGGGCAATGAAATAGCACAGGGATAGGGCAACATGGAAGCGATTTGTTTGTGACCATCCCTTACGGAATTAAGGCGTCTGGCAATACTGTAGATGGATAGAGAGTTTCAAAAATGCATGGCAGTTGTTAAATAGTGGTGTGCTGTACCCAACTAAGCATCACAGGATTAGCAAGTGGAAAAGCAGGTGAATATACAATAATGAAAGTAGTAGAATCAGTTAGTTTCAGGAAAAGGTGTATATTGAATTTATGTCATTAAAACCAAGAAACAGTGTGCACCAAAGTGTGTGCTGAGTGAAGTATGGTATTCTTGCCAGCAGCCTGGGAGAGTTCACCATCTAACTAAATCTCTCCCAGTAATGGTACCATAATGTTAGTTTTTCATTTTCATTTTTTTCATTCATTTTTTTTCATCATCCAATCCTACATTGCCCCATGAGAGCATAGGAACCCAGGGCTAGGCAAAGATGAGAGTGGCCAGCCTCACTCATCCCTGAGTGGCATTATGTGAGCAATGAACCCCAACCACACCTTGGATATAAACCTGCACCGGCTCAATCTGATTGCAGCACCGTAATTACCCACTAAACCACCAGGCACCAACATTTGGTTATATGGTTACCACCCAGCATAGTATTTTTTTTTTTTTTCTTAATATGTGAACAGTAACTCTAGATGAATGGGCGCACAGCATATTTTCCTTAGAGTGATCCTTTTCACAGGCTGATATCTGAAAGCATCAGCCCGGTAAGGAAGGCAGCAAGAAGGAGGCGCTGCAGATCTTGGCTGAACCATGCAAGTCATTATTGCTGGGAGATCCTGACGGGGGGAAGGGTGGTTGCCTGGACACCTGCATGAGGGGACCTTCGTGGATGGAGTGAGAAGGTGAGTGATGCTTAATTTGTACTTATGTACCCAGGAGGAAAATATGGAAGCTGAAAAACCAAGTAGTAAGGGATGCCTTCTATAGCGAGTTGAGGAGAGTGGTGGCTGAACAGGGAGCTGTAGACAGAGGCGTTAATGAACAGTACAGAGCCCTCAAGAACAATTTCTTGAGAGTTACTGATGTAACATGCGGCTGGACAAGAGGACCACCAAGACATAAAGTAACTTGGTGGTGGGATGAGGGTGTAGAAGCTGCAATTAAGGAGAAAAGAAGGCTTTTCCGGGAATGGAAGAAGGGTGGTAGCAAAGAGGAATATTTGGCTGCCAAGCGTAGGGCTAGGAGAGAGGTATACAGGGCAAAGTCTGAGTCACAGAGACAATTACTTGATAACCTAAATCATGGGGAAAGGAAAAATATATTTAGGGTGGCAGGTCAGGTGAAGAGGGATAATCGGGATATTATAGGTGAGCAGTGTGTGAAGAATGATGAAGGAAGGGTAGTGGTGAACAGTGAGGATATTAAAGATGCATGTAGAGAGCATTATAGCCGGTTGTTGAATGAGGGGTTTGACTGGGACAGGGAAGGTTTGGAGCCAGCAGATCCAGTGTCTGGCCCTTGGCCTTTGATTGATACTGCTACTGTGAGTGAGGCAATAGGCAGGATGAAGGTGGGGAAGGCAGCAGGTGTGTCTGGGTTGACTGCCGAAATGTTGAAGGCCTCAGGCGATATAGGGGTGAGGTTAGTCACTGACCTGATAAATAGGATTATTTATGAGTGTGTTGTCCCAGATGATTGGCTGAAGAGTGTAATTGTAAATGTGTATAAAGGGAAGGGTGATGCCCTGGAAAGAGGAAATTATAGAGGTATAAAGCTTTTAGATCAGATAATGAAGGTAATGGAGAGAGTTTTAGAAGGTATGATTAGAGAAAGAGTGAATATTGATGAGATGCAGTTTGGGTTTATGCCAGGTAGGGGGACCACTGATGCCATATTCATTGTTCGACAGCTTCAGGAAAAATATATTGGTAGGAGAAGGGATCTTTATTTTGTTTTTGTTGATTTGGAAAAGGCCTTTGACAGAGTCCCTAGAGAGGTGGTGAAGTGGGCAATGAGAAAGCTTGGCTTGGAGGAGTGGCTGGTTAGGGTGGTTATGGCCATGTATATGGGTGCTCACACCCAGGTGAGAGTGAATGGAGATTTGAGTGATGAGTTTTCCATGAATGTTGGTGTGCATCAGGGGTCAGTCTTGAGTCCCATGTTGTTTATCATGGTACTTGAAGCCCTTTCACATGACTTGAGAAACGGACTCCGGTGGGAGTTGTTGTATGCTGATGATTTGGTGTTGATTGCAGAGAGTGAAAGGGAGGCGGAGGAAAGGTTTAGGGAGTGGAGAGATGGTATGGGGCACAAGGGCTTAAGGGTAAATGCAGATAAAAAAAAAGTGATGATATCTAGGGTTGGTGGCGGTACTGTCAAAGACGAGGGAGAGTGGCCATGTGCAGTTTGCCACAAGGGCGTGGGAAGTAATTCCATCTTGTGCAGTGTGTGTGATAAGTGGGTGCATAAGAGATGTAGTGGTATTAGAGGTAGACTGTGAGATAATGCAGTGTTTGTGATAAGTGGGTGCGTAAGAGATGTAGTGGTATTAGAGGTAGACTGTGAGATAATGCAGTGTTTGTGATAAGTGGGTGCATAAGAGATGTAGTGGTATTAGAGGTAGACTGTGAGATAATGCAGTGTTTGTGATAAGTGGGTGCGTAAGAGATGTAGTGGTATTAGAGGTAGACTGCAAGATAATGCTGATTTTATGTGTGCGGTGTGTCGGGGAGAGCAGGTGGAGATTGTCAGACGTGAAAGGATTGATCTTGCTGGTGAATCTCTTGAGTGTGTGGAAGAGTTTTGTTATTTGGGAGACATGTTTTGTGCTGGAGGTGAGGCTGGAGCAGCTCTGTGGCTAGGGTGAGCTGTGGCTGGAAGAAGTTCAGGGTGCTGTTGCCTCTCCTGACATTGAGAGGACTCTCTCTCCATGCTTAAGGGTCTTTATATGTGGCATGCATTAGGAGTGTAATGCTGTATGGTAGTGAGACCTGGGCAGTAAAGTAAGAGGATATTCGCAGGCTCAGACGCACAGAAATGACAGTGATTAGGTGGATGTGCAGTGCATCCTTGAGTGTGAGGCCTGGGGGGCTAGGTTTACGATGGAAGTTAAGTGGTAGGATGGGACTGGAATGTGTTGATGTGATGAGGAGGGGTAGATTGAGGTGGTTTGGGCATGTGGAGAGGATGGAGGTTGACAGTTGCGTGCAGAAAGTGAGAAACATTATCGTTAGAGGTAGGGTTGTGAGAGGTAGGCAGAAAAACACCTTGGATGAAGTCATTGAGTGTGACCCCAAGGATAAGGGACTGAATAGGGTGGCAGGTAGAGTTTGAGTTGCATGGAGAGCCGCCATTAGGTGATGTAGGCTGGTGCATGCAAGCGTGTTGCAACCATTAAAAACAAAGATGACACTGATAATGATTTTTGTCGTCAGATGGAGGAGTGGATGGTGAGTGTCATGGTGCCATCTTGTTCTGATATCAAGGTTGGCTGGAAATTGATGGAACCTGCTGACAGACAATACACCAGAGAGGAAGAAGATGGGAGAAACCTTTACTTTGCAGTGAACCAACGTGGCCTGCTGCTGTGATGATGATGGTGGACAGAATTGCAAGACATCTGCAGCCATTCATCTGGCAGTGATGTTAAAGGTAAACCAGATTTCCTTTCCATATCCTTTGTAGATGCAGGCCTGGTCAGTCAGCCACACCCCAAGGATTTTTATACGCAGTGTCACTCTACCGGGGACCCATTGGGTACGTCAGCTTAGCATCCTAGGAATTGTCTGGCATCAGGTTCTTCACTAGTTTAGCAAAGGCCAGTATGATCCCACATGTCTAGTGCTTCTGTATGTGTGAGAATTATTATTATTATTTTTTTTAGCGTGACTGGTAAAATATATGGTAGAATACTCATTGATAGGGTTAGGCATATGACAGAGGAGCTAGTTGGAGAAGAACAAGGGGGATTTAGGAAGGGAAAAGGGTGTGTAGATCAGATATTTGTTCAAAGATGTTTAGTGGAGAAGTATCTAGAGAAGGGAAGGAAAGTGTATGCTGCCTTCATGGACTTGGAGAAAGCTTATGACAGAATAGATAGGCAAGGTATGTGGAAGGTATTAAGAATATATGGAGTGGAGGGGAAATTGTTCAGTGCTGTGAAGAGTATGTACGAAGGAGCTAGGGCTACGGTGCGAGTGGATGGTGAGCTGAGTGAGCTCTTTGATCTCAGTGTGGGACTGAAACAGGGGTGTGTGATGTCTCCATGGCTGTTTAATATATACATGGATGGGGTTGTAAAGGAGGTGCAGGGTAGGGCAGTGGATGTAGGGGTGGCTCTAGTGAATGAGGGTGATATTTGGAAGATTCCGGTGTTGCTGTTTGCTGATGATACAGTAATGTTGAGTGAAGATGAATGGGAGTTGCAAGGTTTGGTGAATGAATTTGGGACAGTGTGTAGGAGGAGGAATCTGAAAGTTAATGTAAACAAAAGTAAAGTTATGGTGTTTGAGAGGAATGCAGTCACAGAGTGTGCAGTGAGGTTGGATGGTGAGGATATGGAGAATGTGAGTGCATTCAAGTACTTGGGTAGTGTGATGAGTAAGGATGGAACTTTGGGGGATGAAGTGCATGAAAGGGTACAGCAGGGAAGAAAGGTTGTTGGTTCACTGAAAGCAGTGATGAGAAATAGGGAGGTGAGTATGGAAGTTAAGAAGTCACTGCATGATGGTATTGTGATCCCTACCCTGACGTATGGAAGCGAGGCATGGACCTTGCAAGAGGGTAACAAGTCAAGAGTGAGAGCAGTGGAAATGAGTTACTTGAGAGGAGCATGTGGAGTGACATGGAGGGACAGGTTGACGAATGAAGAAGTGAAGGAACGTTGTGGGGTGGATGTGGATGTGGTTGAGAAGATTAGGAGAAATACACTGAGGTGGTTTGGACATGTGGAGAGAATGGAGAATGAACGACTGACTAAGAAGGTGTGTGTAGGTGAGGTGGAGGGAGGGAGAGGGAGGGGTGGATTGAGGATGAGGTGGAAGGATGGAGTTGAGAGGTATATGAGTGAGGGGGGAGGGTAGTCAAATGGTGAGTGACAGAGCGACTTGGAGGCGTTTTGTCTGCGGCCACCCTTTGCGGGATTAGGGCGTCGGGCTATAGATAGATAGATTTTTTTTTTTTTTGCAGGAGTTTTTGTGTAGTATCTCTTCTTTAGTGATTAATGTTTGCATAGTACATGATAACATTTCTCTTTTAATGCTGTTTATACCTTCTTAGTACTGTATCACCATAGTCTGCATCAGTAGCAGCAGCACAATCACCCATACCTCTTTTCCTACCCTTGGATGGGGGGCGTGTGAGGTCCGGTGTACAGAGTCAAAAAGAGAGAGAGAGGGAGAGAGAAAATAACTAAGTCTGTCCAGTTGAATGAACCACACTAATAATTCCAGCTTCACTTTAGTAACATCAGTTTAACAACATAGTATTTGCATCAGTTAACATCATAGTATTTGCATCAGTTAACAACATAGTATTTGCATCAGTTAACATATTAATATTTGCATCAGTTAACATATTAATATTTGCATCAGTTAACAACATAGTATTTGCATCAGTTAACAACATAGTATTTGCATCAGTTAACAACATAGTATTTGCATCAGTTAACAACATAGTATTTGCATCAGTTAACAACATAGTATTTGCATCAGTTAACATATTAGTATTTGCATCAGTTAACATATTAGTATTTGCATCAATTAACATATAAGTATTTGCATCAGTTAACTATCTATCTGTCTGTCTATTGCCAGTCACCTTAATCCCATAGGGGTGGCCACAAACAAATCGCCTCCACATCACCCTGTCGCCCGCCATTTCACTGCCGTGCTCAGTTAACACAGTAGTATTTACAACTCCAGGCTTATTTGAACATGAACCCTTCCTCTGCAGTCTTCCATCCTCCATTTGGGGATGTGGAGGAAATTGAGGAAAGTTTGTTTAGCCAGGCAGGGGAGCCGTCGGATTTTTTCATTGCGTAAAAGCAGATATTGAGATCTGCCCTTTCCTTTCCTCCATCCTTCTTTCCTTCCATCCTCTTCTGTCTTTCTTTCCTTCATTCTTTCCTTGTCCTTCTGCCTGTGTGTGACTCTACATTGAGTGACAAGCCAAATGGTTTCCTGTACACCAGGAAACCATTTACTATGCTGGGTGGTAACCATATAGCCAAATATTGGCACCTGGTGGTTTAGTGGGTAATTAAGGCACTCCATTCAGATTGAGCCAGTGCAGGTTTATATCCAAGGGGTGGTTGGGGTTTATTGCTCATGTAATGCCACTCAGGGATGAGTGAGGCTGGTCACTCTCATCTTAAATGTCAGGACCAACTTGCCTAGCCCCGGGCTCCTACCCTCCTCATGGGGCAGCGTAGGATTGAATGATGATGATAATGATAAAAATGACAGCATGTTTCCACCTAAAGAATTCCTGTATTGGGGTTGGCCGTGGCACAGCTGATATTCTCAATGTACTGGAAGCCAAACCAAAAGCCTATCTATCTATCTATCTATTGCCAGATGCCTTAATCCCGTAAGGGGTGGCCACAAACAGATCACCTCCATGATGCCCTGTCCCCCTCCATTTCACTGCCCTGCTCCCAGCTCACCCCCCCCCTCTCATATACCTCTCCACCCCATCTCTCCATCTCATCCTCGGTCTCCCCCTCCCTCTCCCTCCCTCCACCTCACTCACATACATTCTCCTTGTCAGTCTCTCAAAGAAGCCACAACCAGCTAATTACCCTCCAACAGTTGCTGGAAACTGTTGGGGAAAAAACAGCAGTTTGAGATACTGTATATGATATGATTTGTAACAATGTGAGAGTGTGTGCTTGGATGTTGACTCTTCTATACAGTCAGTTGGATAAAAGGCCTAATAATATGCAGGATAAATGACTAAATAAGAGATGTTATTAAATCATCAAAGGCACTTGGAATGTTAGCCTGAGTAGCATAGGTGTTAGGGTCATATTAACACTGAGTGTGTGAAGGTGTGGACAAACTTGTAGTGTTTAACAGTTACTTCTTGCAGCAGGACACCAGGACTGAACATCTGACTTACCTTACCTTGCCTTAGCCATAGCTCCTGTAAGTGTGAAGGTGTGGACAAACTTGTAGTGTTTAACAGTTACTTCTTGCAGCAGGACACCAGGACTGAACATCTGACTTACCTTACCTTGCCTTAGCCATAGCTCCTGTAAGTGGTAACATTCTTACCATCCAGGATTATGAGTTTTTCAGGAGATTTTGTGAAACAGAAGTTTGTCCAGAATATTTAGAGGTTAGATAGATTCCACACACTCACCTTAAATGTTAGGATCATCTTGCCTAGCCCTGGGCTCCTACGCTTGTCATGGGGCAACACAGGATTGGATGATGGATGGATGGATAAATGTTCTGCAAAACAGTTTAGGGCAAAGTTGTGCACCTAGTTGTTGTGTGAGAGTTGATATTGAGATGACCTTCATGGTTACTGAAAAGGATTGCTCATTGAACACCTGTTTCAGCCACTCATTGAAGAAAAC
Organism: Coenobita brevimanus; assembly: GCF_032717465.1. Classification (NCBI taxonomy): domain Eukaryota; kingdom Metazoa; phylum Arthropoda; class Malacostraca; order Decapoda; family Coenobitidae; genus Coenobita; species Coenobita brevimanus. The sequence continues at coordinate 152,965 of NC_137009.1, forward strand.
ACCTCAGTACACCTGAAAGCTTGCTCTTAATTATTCATTCACTTCATCTGTCTATCTATAGCCTGATGCCATAATCCCATAAGGGGTGGCCATTTGTCTTTGAGTTAGTGGTTTTGTGGGGAGGGGCACTAACCCTCCACCAACCCACTTGTTGACACATAGGGAACATGTGTGGGTTGGTTATATGGTTACCGCCCAGCGTTGTAAATGATTTCCTGGCTTACAGGAAACAATTAGGCTTGTTACTCAGTGTAAAGCCACCTGAAAGGGAAACAGGTGTAATAACAAGTAACAGGAAAGATGAGAGAAATGGGAAGAGAGGAGGGCAGACACAGAAAAAGAATGATAAATGTGATGGAAGAAGTAGGCAGCACAACATCAAGTGAGTGGATGATGGTGGTCACCGCCTACCACCGTTCTCTTGGTGTGGGATCAGTAGAGCAAACTAATGCAGGCATATCATTTATATTATAATTAATTTTGTGGCAGCACCAACAGACCCCTCCATATATGACATACAGCAGTGCAGGGTGTTGCCAATTTCCTTTCATAAAACTGTCTGTGCAAAACAAATAAAAATCATTCCAAAGCTTATTTTGTGTGGATGGGATGGAGTGGAGAGGTATATGAGAGAGGGGGGTGTGAGCTGGGAGCAGGGCAGGGAAATGGCGGGGGACAGGACGACATGGAGGCGATTTGTTTGTGGCCACCCCTTACGGGATTGAGGCGTCTTGCAGCAGATAGATGGGTAGATTATTTTCTATATAGTGCACATCACATGTTTGGTCCTCCCTTGGAAAGCTTATTGTATTTAGCATCTTGTTCCAGAGTTCATTCTGTAATCTATCCATCTGTCTATCTATCTATAGCCCGACACCGTAATTTCACAAAGGGTGGCCTTAGACAAAACGCCTCCAAGTCACTGTGTCACCCACCATTTGACTGCCCTCCCCCCGACTCACTCTCCTCTCCCTTATATACCTCTCAACTCCATCCCTCCACCTCTCCCTCCCTCCACTTCACCTACATACACCGTCTTAGTCAGTCTTTCATCCTCCATTCTCTCCACATGTCCAAACCACCTCAGTGTTGTTCTCTTTCCATAAACAGTAATATTTTATAATGTCAGTAATGTTGCCAGGGTTAACTATCTATCTATCTATTGCCAGACACTTTGATCCCGTAAGGGGTTGCTACAAACAAATTGCCTCCATGTCACCCTGACCCCCACCATTTCACTGCCCTGCTTGCGGCTCACCCCCCCCTCTCTCATATGCCTCTCCACTCCATCCCTCCATCTCATCCTTGGCCTCCCCATCTGTGCAAAATTATCTATGCAAAACAAATGAAAATAATTCCAAAGCTTATTTTGTATTGACTGCACATACTTATTTAGGCCTCCCTTGGCAGGCTTATTGTGTTTAGCATCTTGTTCCAGAGTTCTTCCTGTAATCTATCTATCTATCTATCTATAGCCCGACGCCCTAATCCCACAAAGGGTGGCCGTAGACAAAACGCCTCCAAGTTGCTCTGTCACCCACCATTTGACTGCCCTCCCCCCAGCTCACTCCCCCTCCCTCATATACCTCTCAACTCCATCCCTCCACCTCATCCTCGGTCTCCCCCTCCCTCTCCCTCCCTCCACTTCACCTACATACACCCTCTTAGTCAGTCTTTGATTCTCTCCACATGTCCAAACCACCTCAGTGTTGTTCTCTTTCCATCAACACTAATATTTTATAATGTCAGTAATGTCGCCAGGTTAACCAAATGTATCAAACAGCAGTAGACAAAATTTGAACATGTTACTCACCCAGGTCAACTCTGGAACTGTCTCCCTCTGTCTATATTTCCTTCTTCCTATGACCTCCAGTCTTTCAAACACAGGCATCTCAAAATGAACAGATCTTGAATTTGGCTTTCTTTTGTGTTGTTTTTGTTTTTTCTTGGAAGGAACTGTTTGCGGGCTCCTGGCCTTTGGTTCCTTCTTCCTTGCATTAAAAAAAAATAAAAATTATTGCTGTTTCTTGTGCTGATGTCCCAGCTGTGATCACTGACATGTGCTGCTTCAGGGGTATTGCCCAGGGATTCCTCAGAATAAATACAACTTCTGTCTATCTGTCTATTGCCAGACGCCTCAATCCCATAAGGGGTGGCCACAAACAAATCGCCTCCATGTCGCCCTGTCCCCCACCATTTCACTGCCCTGCTCCCAGCCCACTCCCCCCTCCCTCATATACCTCTCCACTGCATCCCTCCATCTCATCCTTGGTCTCTCCCTCCTGCTCCCCCCCTCCACTTCACTCACATACACTGTCCTTGTTAGTCAGGCGCCAATAATAGATGGTATAAATATAACATAGCATGTAATTAACCTCTGATGTAGGCAGCTGTGTTCAGTGGAATGTTTTATATGTTATCCTACACCAGGGTCTGGGTTAGATAAAGCTGAAATAAATTCTCTTACAGTTAATTTTGTAGTAAACCATTATTATCATGGATATGTGGTAGGTGGGGGCGCTCACCATCCACTCACTCAATGTAGTGCTGCTCTCGGGTGTCTGCCCTTTCCTCTCCTCCATCCTTCTTCGTGTCTTCCTCTTCTGTCTTTCTTTCCTTCATTCTTTCCTCTTCCTTCTGCCTGTGGGTGACTCTACACTGAGTGACAAGCCAAATGGTTTCCTGTACACCAGGAAACCATTTACTACGCTGGGTGGTAACCATATAACCAAATTATGGTGCCTGGTGGTTTAGTGGGTAATTAAGGTGCTCCAATCGGATTGAGCCTATGCAGGTTTATATCCAAGGGGTGGTTGGGGTTTATTGCTCATGTAATGCCACTCAGGGATGAGTGAGGCTGGTCAATCTCATCTTAAAAGTCAGCACCAACTTGCCTAGCCCTGGGCTCCTACGCTTCTCATGGGGCAACGTAGGATTGGATGATGGATGGATGGCTGGCTTGTCATGGATGTTGTACACTGACACTGAGGCTACACATACATGCAGACATAGTTGCCCAATACAGACAGAAAGCCAGCAGGTGGTGGAGTGAAGCTGACTGTATGGACAACAATTTGGGACAATAAAAAGTGAGAGACTGACGAGGAGAATGTATGTGAGTGAGGTGGAGTGGGGGAGAGAGAGGGGGAGGCCAAGGATGAGATGGAGAGGTGGAGTGGAGAGGTATATGGAGAGGAGGGTGTGAGCTGGGAGCAGGGCAGTGAAATAGTGGGGGACAGGGCGACATGGAGGTGATTTGATTGTGGCCACCCCATACGTGATTAAGGCGTCTGGGAGTAGATAGATAGATAGATAGATAGAAAGAAGCCCATGGACCTTATTGCAAGCTTCTACCACAAATGGCCATCCCTCTGGCCTTTCTTTGCTACTGTGTGTACAGGTATACCTGGATATACGATACCCCTGGATGCCATACCCCTGCTTAGCAATGGGGGTAAAAATACTGTACCAACATACCCTGCCTAACCATGGCCAATCCCCAGTATAACGATCGGTATTATTTTTTTACCAATTTTGATGATATTGTAGACTAAAATTGTGTGTTTAGGTTGATTTATAAACTGTTTTTAGATTAATGTGTTTTAGCCATAGGTGGGGTGAACATTGTCATTTTGGGGTACAGTTTACTAAGTGTGATTTTTTTCCAGGCTTATATTTGATGATTTTCATCTTTTATTTGTTGGTTTTAGTGAGTTATTTACAGGTGTTAGGCTTAGGTTAGCTTCTTTTACAGCTGTTAGGCCATTAGATTGGCTTTACACTTGTTTTTGGACTCATTTGGGTGGGTTTAGGACTTGGTTGGGGGGAAACTCAAGGCTGGTAAACGCATCCCATTACTTAAATGTTAAATCTACTCTGATGTATGATAGCCCGCCTAACAATGGGTTCTTACTTAACCAGTTGCATCATTAAACTGGGCTATACCTGTATTTCCTACTGTCTTTTGCTGTCTTTATTTCCCACTTTCTTCCTCTGTCTGCATTTCCTACTGTCTTCCTCTGTCTGCATTTCCTACTGTCTTCCTCTGTCTGCATTTCCTACTGTCTTCCTCTGTCTGCATTTCCTACTGTCTTCCTCTGTCTGCATTTCCTGCTGTCTTCCTCTGTCTGCATTTCCTACTGTCTTCCTCTGTCTGCATTTCCTGCTGTCTTCCTCTGTCTGCATTTCCTACTGTCTTCCTCTGTCTGCATTTCCTACTGTCTTCCTCTGTCTGCATTTCCTACTGTCTTCCTCTGTCTGTATTTCCTACTGTCTTCCTCTGTCTGTATTTCCTACTGTCTTCCTCTGTCTGTATTTCCTACTGTCTTCCTCTGTCTGCATTTCCTGCTGTCTTCCTCTGTCTGCATTTCCTACTGTCTTCCTCTGTCTGTATTTCCTACTGTCTTCCTCTGTCTGCATTTCCTACTGTCTTCCTCTGTCTGCATTTCCTACTGTCTTCCTCTGTCTGCATTTCCTACTGTCTTCCTCTGTCTGTATTTCCTACTGTCTTCCTCTGTCTGCATTTCCTACTGTCTTCCTCTGTCTGCATTTCCTACTGTCTTCCTCTGTCTGTATTTCCTACTGTCTTCCTCTGTCTGTATTTCCTACTGTCATCCTCTGTCTGTATTTCCTACTGTCTTCCTCTGTCTGTATTTCCTACTGTCTTCCTCTGTCTGCATTTCCTACTGTCTTCCTCTGTCTGTATTTCCTACTGTCTTCCTCTGTCTGCATTTCCTACTGTCTTCCTCTGTCTGCATTTCCTACTGTCTTCCTCTGTCTGCATTTCCTGCTGTCTTCCTCTGTCTGCATTTCCTACTGTCTTCCTCTGTCTGCATTTCCTGCTGTCTTCCTCTGTCTGTATTTCCTGCTGTCTTCCTCTGTCTGTATTTCCTGCTGTCTTCCTCTGTCTGTATTTCCTGCTGTCTTCCTCTGTCTGTATTTCCTGCTGTCATCCTCCGTCTTTATTTCTGTCTTCCCCTGTTTACATTTCCTGCTGTCATCCTCCATCTTTATTTCCTACTGTCTGTCCTCCAAATGTCGGTCCAGCACTGAACAGACCCGCCCCCAAGTTGATGAAGGCTGGCTGTTGATATTGTGTTTCTCTTTCCACAGTGACACCATCAGCAAGGCCTTGAAGCAGCTGCCAGTCAGATTTACCTGCCAGGGTGTTGGTGAGGCCCGGCTGGACTGGTGGTGGTGGCACAACACACTCTGGCTGCCAACAGGGTCATCTGGGGCAGCAGTTTTTAACCTGGGGTGCTGGCGTCCCAAGGGGGCGCTGAAAGCAGTATTAAGGGCTGCTGGAAAATGCTGTATTATTGTTTTTTTTTTTTTTTTTTTTTTTTAGTGGTTTTGCTTAGTATTGGCATCCTTGATGTTTTAATTTTGGATATTGTATAAAATAAATTGGTCAAGCTGTACTTCCCTTTACTTTACAGTACTTTATCCTTGTAGTTGTGTAGCAGCTGTAGTGCCAGTACCACATGCTGTAGTGCCAGTACCACATGCTGTAGTGCCAGTACCACATGCTGTAGTGCCAGTACCAGATGCTGTAGTGCCAGTACCACATGCTGTAGTGCCAGTACCAGATGTAGTGGTGCTGCACTAACACCACACTACAAGGGCTGCTGACACTGGAATAGGTCAAGAATCACTGACCTGGCAAGTAGGCTGGACAACAGGTGTGACAGCAGGCTGGATACCAGGCTGATGTATCCTATTACTACTACTGCTACTATGACTACAAAAGCCACAACAAATTACTACTACAACTACTATACAATACAAAAAAACTAAATAAGAATAATGCTGTACCTCCACCACAACTACTACTACTGCTACTAGCACACCACCACTATTGCTACTGTTACTACCACCATCACCACCACCTACTACTACCACCACACCACGACCACTACTACTATTACTACCACACCACCACCACTACTACTACTACTACTACCACCACCAGTACTATTATACTACTGCTACTACTACAACTGCCTCCACCACCACCCCTATTACTATACTACTACCACTATTACTACCCCACCACCATTACTACTACTACTACTGTGCTACTGCTATTACTATTGCTGCTGCTGCTGCTACTACTACCACCACTACTACTGCTTCTACTAGTACCACCACCAGGTCCACCACTACTACTACTACTACTACCACCACCACCACTACTACTGCTTCTACTAGTACCACCACCAATACCACCACCAGGTCCACCACTACTACTACTACCACCACCACCACCACCACTACTACTACTACCACAACCATCACCACAACTACTGCTACTACTACTACCACTACCACCATCACCACCACCACCACTACTACTGCTGCTGCTGCTGCTGTTACTTCTGTCACCACCACTACCACTACTACTACTGCTACCACCCCTGCTACTGCTACTACTACCAGCATCACAACCACCATCACCATCACCACCACCATCACCAACACCACCATTACTACTACTACAACTACTACTATTATTACCACCACCATCACCACTACTACTGCTACTAGTATTACATACAGTATATTACTGCTACTACTACCACCTCCACCACTACTACTGCTACTAATATTACATACAGTATATTACTACTACTACCACCTCCACCACTACTACTACCACCACCACCACTACCGCTACTACTACTTCTACTACTACTACCACTACTACTACTGCTTCTACTCCCACCACCACCACCACTACTACTACCACCACCACCACTACTACTACTACTACTACTACTACTACCACCACCACCACCACTACTACTACTACTACCACCACCACCACCACCACTACTACTACCACCACCACCACTACCGCTACTACTACTACTACTACTGCCACTACTACTACTGCTACTACTGCTTCTACTCCCACCACCACCACCACCACTACTACTACTACCACCACCACCACCACCACCACCACTACTACTACTACTACTACCACCACCACCACCACTACTACTACTACTACCACTACTACTACTACCACCACCACCACCACTACTACTACTACTACCACCACCACCACCACCACTACTACTACTACCACCACCACCACTACCACTACTACTACTACTACTACTGCCACTACTACTACTGCTACTACTGCTTCTACTCCCACCACCACCACCACCACTACTACTACTACTACCACCACCACCACCACCACCACCACCACCACTACTACTACTACTACCACCACCACCACCACTACTACTACTTCCACCACTATTACCACTATTACTACTACTACTACTACTACCACCACCACCACCACCACCACCACTACTACTACTACCGGTACTACTACTACTACTACCACCACCACCACCACCACTACTACTACTACCGGTACTACTACTACTACTGCTTCTACTACTTCTACTACTGCTACTGCTTCTACTACCACCACCACCACTACTACTACTATTACTACTAATACCACTACTACTACTTCTACTGCTACTGCTTCTACCACCACCTCCACTACTACTACTACTACTCCCACCACCACCACCACTACCATGGTCGGGGTTGGGATGCACGCCAGCAGAGATAAATAAAAATGTGATATTTCAGGTGAATATCATCAACCCAGACGACTAAATTAGTGCTGGGAGTATGGAGGGTGAGAGACTAACTAGGAGAGTGTATGTGAGTGAGGTGGAGGGGGAGGAGAGCGAGAAGACCGAGGAAGACACGGAGGGATGGAGGAGGGAGGTATAGTTTGAGGGATGGGATGAAAGTGGGAGGTATGGAGGATGAGACTAACTAGGAGTGTATGTGAGATGGAGGGATGAAGTAGAGAGGTATATGAGAGGGGGGTGTAAGTTAGGGGTGTCCCCCCAACTTACACCCCCCTCTCATATACCTGCGACATGGCGGGGGACAGGGCGACATGGAGGCGAGTTGTTTGTGGACACCCCTTACGGGATTAAGGCGTCTGACTATAGATAGATAGATAGATAGATAGATAGATAGCTACAGATCATATTAAAGATAAATATTAATCAGCAGGACAAAAACGAGTCTTTCATCTCGAACTAGGGCTCGGTGAACCATAGAAGCTTCGAATCCCGTCAGTCACCCTCTAACCGTGAGAGGGGGAGGACGCTCGAGCAGTGTGTATATTCTGTGTTGATAGTGTTTAAACAGCTTGCCCATCTTGCCGAGATAAAGGAAGGTAAGCGAGGATATTGTTCATCAGTTCTCTGATAATTACTAGTTCTTTCAGGTGAACCAAATCGTCCTTATAATTGTGAAAGTGGTGTGGAAATAAGTTATGAGAGGAGTGTGGAGCTACGTGAAGAGACAGACAGACAAATGAGGAAGTGATGGAGCGTTGTGGTGATGATGTGGATGTGGAGTTACGTGGAGAGACAGACAGACAAATAAGGAAGTATAGGAACGTTGCGGTGTTGATGTGGATGTGGAGTTACGTGGAGAGACAGACAGACAAATAAGGAAGTAAAGGAGCATTGCGGTGTTGATGTGGATGTGAAGTTACATGGAGAAACAGACAAATGAGGATGTGTAGGAGTGTTGTGGTGTTAATGTGAATGTGGAGTTAGGTTGACAGACAGACAGACAAATGAGGATATGAAGGAGCGTTGTGGTGTTGATGTGGATGTGGAGTTACGTTGACAGACAGACAGACAAATAAGGAAGTGAAGAATGCTGTGGTGATGATGTGGATGTGGAGTTACGTGGGGAGACAGCCACACAAGTAAGGAAGTGAAGAAGCGTTGTGATGTTGATGTGGATGTGGAGTTACGTGGGGAGACATACAAATAAGGAAGTAAAGGAGCGTTGCGGTGTCTGTGAATGTAGAGTTACGTGGAGAGACAGACAGACCAATGAGGATGTGAAGGAGTGTTGTGGTGTTGATGTAAATGTGGAGCTAGATGGACAGACAGACAGACAAATAAGGAAGTGAAAGAGCGTTGTGTTGTTGATGTGGATGTGGAGTTACGTGGAGAGACAGACAGGTAAATGAGGATGTGAAAGAGCGTTGTGGTGTTGATGTGGATGTGGAGTTACATAGAGAGACAGACAGACAAATGAGGATGTGGAGGAGAGTTGAGGCGTTGATGTGAATGTGGAGCTAGATGGACAGACAGACAGACAAATAAGGAAGTGAAGGATGCTGTGGTGATGATGTGGATGTGGAGTTACGTGGAGAGACAGACAGACAAATAAGGAAGTGAAGGAGCGTTGTGGTGTTGATGTGGATGTGGAGTTACATAGAGAGTCAGACAGACAAATGAGGATGTGGAGGAGCGTTGTGGTGTTGATGTGGATGTGGAGTTACGTGGAGAGACAGACAAATGAGGATGTGGAGGAGCGTTGTGGTTGGTGATGTGGATGTGGAGTTACGTGGACAGACAAATAAGGATGTGGAGGAGCGTTATGGTATTGATGTGGATGTGTTTGGAAGTGTTGGGAAAAGTACCCTGAGATGATTTGGCCATGTGGAGATAATGGAGAGTGAGAGACTGACTAGGAGAGTGTATGTGAGTGAGGTGGAGCGTGACAGAGGGAGAGGGAGACCGAGGAAGAGATGGAGGGGTATGGTGGAGAGGTGTATGCATGAGGAGAGTGTGAACTGGAGGGAGGACAGACAGATGCTGGACAAGGTGACACGGAAACTGTTTGTGGCGCAGCACTTCTTCGTGACTAGCATCATATTAGAGTTTATTTCACGTAGCTCAGTGGCAGAATAAGACAATGTTGCGGCTCCACTTACATAGCACTTCTTCGTGACTATTTTTTTATAGCATCATATTCGAACGTTAATCTATTGTTACATATCAGCAGTGAAGATGGAGAGAGGGCAGTAATAATAATAATAATAATAATAATAATAAGATGATGATGATGATTATGACTCTTTCTCTCCCCCCCTCTCTCTCTCTCTCTCTCACACACACACACACACACACCACATTATTTCGTCAACTCCTTCGTTTGGTGACGTCTTATTTCTCCCCTTCTCCTCTCTCCCTCTCTCTCTCTCTCTCTCTCTCTCTCTCTCTCTCTCGTGCGGTATCAAAACATAATAATAAAAATAATAATCTCATGCCAGGAAGCTTTTTAGTCAGAGGTATAACTTCATTACGAGAATTAGACAAAGAAAACGGTAAGAATGGCGGTAATCACTATGAGGCGAAAATACAGGTGTGATAGCAAGATTAATTAGGCTCCTACCACCTGTCCCCATCGGTCTGAAGGATCGGGGTTGGGTGGGGTGCAGTGGGGTAGGATTGGGGTTGGGTGGGGTGCAGTGGGGTAGGATTGGGGTTGGGTGGGGTGCAGTTGGGTAGGATTGGGGTTGGGTGGGGTGCAGTGGGGTAGGAGTGGGGTTGGGTGGGGTGCAGTGGGGTAGGATTGGGGTTGGGTGGGGTGCAGTGGGGTAGGAGTGGGGTTGGGTGGGGTGCAGTGGGGTAAGATTGGGGTTGGGTGGGGTGCAGTGGGGTAGGAGTGGGGTTGGGTGGGGTGCAATGGGGTAGGATTGGGGTTGGGTGGGGTTCAGTGGGGTAGGAGGGGGTTGGGTGGGGTGCAGGGGGTGCAGGGGGTTGGATGGGGTGCAGGGGGTAGGAGGGGGTTGGGTGAGGTTCAGTGGGGTAGGAGGGGGTTGGGTGGGGTGCAGGGGGTGCAGGGGGTTGGATGGGGTGCAGGGGGTAGGAGGGGGATGGGTGGGGTGCAGGGGGTTGGAGTGGGGTTGGGTGGGGTGCAGGGGGTTGGGTGGGGTGCAGGGGGTAGGAGGGGGATGGGTGGGGTGCAGGGGGTAGGAGGGGGATGGGTGGGGTGCAGGGGGTTGGGTGGGGTGCAGGGGGTAGGAGGGGGATGGGTGGGGTGCAGGGGGGTGGAGTGGGGTTGGGTGAGGTGTAATATTAGCCAGAACAAATGTAATAAATCGTTCTCAGTGTGGCAGTTAATGAAGACGGTTCCTGTGCCATCATCTTGAGTGGATTTCCTTAAGCTGCTTGGAATCCTCTGAAGCCTGGCAATGAGAAAGAGTAAAAAATGACGTCAGCAGATGGAGGCGTTGTTCTAGGCGCCAGGGATCGAGTCCTGGAGGTGGACAGATGTTTTTATATAGTGTAGACGTATTATACTTTATTTCTGATACCGCCAGACGATGTTATGTAGCTTCAGGTAGCCTTGTCTTATGGAAGGACTCACTGGAATTTATATCTAACCTCTCCATTTCGACAAACTGACATGCGTCCTCGTACTGAAATGACCTGGCACTCGCGCATTCCACGCATTAGATGGCGCCACCGCTGCATTGTGCGACGGGAGGAGGTCAAGCGGTCCAGACCTCTCTTCTTACTCTAACTTGGCCTAAAATTGCCCTCTCTGTCTGTCTGTCTGTCTGTCTGCCTGTCTGTCTCTCTCTTGAATGCTGAGTCGTAAGTATAGATGAACTGGGTGGAATGTTTCGTCCTGTTGTAGGTTATTCCCGTAGCTCAGAGGCAAAGACAATACTACGGCCCTGCATCCACTTCATAGCACTGCTTCGTGACGAGCATCGTATTCTAGTGTTTGCTACAGGTCAGAAATGGAGATGGGGAGATGGCAAGTGCATATATAGCCAGGCTAGTGTGAGTATTTATCGCATCATCTCTGCCAGACTCCTTTGAATTTCTCTCAGCCAAACAGCATAGTCCCTCCGTCAACTGAACATAGAGCACTGCCAAGCATTAGAGGGTTAGCTTAGGCATTTATTAACCCCCTGCTGCTCGGGACAATTCTAGTGACATTGCAGTTAAACCAGACGATTTTACTGAGCTGAGGGCGAGTCATAGGAGCCTTAGAGAGTTAATACACTGTCAGCACTAACGCCCGCATGATTGGAATAACTCTAGCATTTCTTTACAGCTGACAAGAGGCGATTTGGTCCAGCCGAGTGCATAGGAGCCTGACAGATACGGTAAATAAAAACAACCCAGGGAAGGTGAGGAAAGTATTGGAAAGCATGCCAAATAAAAACGAGAAAAAAACACTAAGTCCTGTTTTATTTGCTTCCTGTACTGTATGTAAGTAGATATACGATACTCTTTACTTCTTCGTGACTAGCATTAAATTAGTCTTATGCGTTCTAAGTGCCTCTAGATCGTAACAACGCTTCCTTAGCAACTTATTCTGCATGGTACACTTTAATATTACTTTGTTTTTTGAAGGTAACAACTTAGGAAAATACAGTAGCAGTTTTTTATCTTTTCCATTCATGGGCGTGATGGGCGAGTCTGTATAGGCTTGGCATTCTAAATCAGGTGACCCGGGTTCGATTCCTGGGAGGATAGAGACGAAAGTTTAACAATATTTGTGGCGGGTCCGTAGTGACTTGCTACACACATGCATACTTACACGAACTCACATACTTGAAGACACACACATACACTCAAGCACTCCACACACGTACAGCCAGACACACACAAAATAGTGCATCAGGGTAGGGCGTGGAAGGTAGGGGGGTTTTATTTCAAAGTCCAAAAAAGGTATACCCTTTTTGGACTTTGTAATAAAACCCCCCTACCTTCCACGCCCCACCCTGATGCATGTGTTCTGCTGTAGGTGGGTGTGTCTGTCTTACTGTGTGTGTCTCTGTATGTCTGTCTTGGTAGATGTGTGCGTGTCTTTTGTGTAAGTGTAGACTTTTACATTCCCCCCCGGCAGTTCAACTACGTGACTGCCCACACCCCCGCCAGGTCACTACGTGACTGCCAAACAACCTTAATTAACCTCTAAGTCAACCGGGAGTCGAACCCGGGTCCAAATGACAGGCCACTAAGGACACTGCCACATGTTTAAACATACCTCTAAATCCCGGGATTTGAACCCGGGTCTTCAAGGTGGCAGGCCACCTTTCTACTCACTCGGCCACCACGGCCCTGGTAGAATTGCGGCCAGAGCTGGTGCTGTATTTTAGTTATTTGGTACCAGTGATAAACAACGGCAGACTGATTTGTATTGCATATATGGTATTAAGTTGTATTAAGTCGCTAAGGAAGAGTTGTTACGATATCTCCAGAGCCACCTAGAACACTTAAGACTAATTCAGTACAATGCTCGTCACGAAGAAGTAGAGTATTGTTTCTGGGCCACATTCAGAGCAGTAATAAGCTTTGATAAGGGGGCAGTGTCTACCTAACAGAAAACCCCTGATGGCTTTTGGCAAGGGTGACTGTGACATAAGCCTGGAACGTAGAGCGGCTTTGATGACAGTGCCAAAGGTGTCAAAGGAATCGGTGTTTGGGTCTCCTTTAAGGCATAAGGCAAAGGAATAACCATAACTACACTGATAATGGCTTGGATAAAAGGCCACCACTTGTACAGTACCTACAGTGGCTTGGATAACACAGGCAGCCCTCCTCCTAACACAGCCCTCCTCCTAACACAGACAGCCCTCCTCTAACACAGCCCTCCTCCTAACACAGCCCTCCTCTAACACAGACAGCCCTCCTCCTAACACAGCCCTCCTCCTAACACAGCCCTCCTCCTAACACAGACAGCCCTCCTCTAACACAGCCCTCCTCTAACACAGACAGCCCTCCTCCTAACACAACCCTCCTCCTAACACAGACAGCCCTCCTCCTAACACAGACAGCCCTCCTCCTAACACAGACAGCCCTCCTCCTAACACAGACAGCCCTCCTCCTAACACAGCCCTCCTCCTAACACAGACAGCCCTCCTCCTAACACAGCCCTCCTCCTAACACAGCCCTCCTCCTAACACAGACAGCCCTCCTCCTAACACAGCCCTCCTCCTAACACAGTCCTCCTCCTAACACAGTCCTCCTCCTAACACAGCCCTCCTCCTAACACAGCCCTCCTCCTAACACAGCCCTCCTCCTAACACACAGCCCTCCTCCTAACACAGCCATCCACCTAACACAGTCCTCCTCCTAACACAGCCCTCCTCCTAACACAGCCCTCCTCCTAACACAGCCCTCCTCCTAACACAGCCCTCCTCCTAACACAGCCCTCCTCCTAACACAGACAGCCCTCCTCCTAACACAGTCCTCCTCCTAACACAGCCCTCCTCCTAACACAGCCCTCCTCCTAACACAGCCCTCCTCCTAACACAGCCCTCCTCCTAACACAGCCCTCCTCCTAACACAGTCCTCCTCCTAACACAGCCCTCCTCCTAACACAGCCCTCCTCCTAACACAGACAGCCCTCCTCCTAACACAGCCCTCCTCCTAACACAGCCCTCCTCCTAACACAGTCCTCCTCCTAACACAGCCCTCCTCCTAACACAGACAGCCCTCCTCCTAACACAGCCCTCCTCCTAACACAGCCCTCCTCCTAACACAGACAGCCTTCCTCTAACACAGCCCTCCTCCTAACACAGCCCTCCTCCTAACACAGACAGCCCTCCTCTAACACAGCCCTCCTCTAACACAGCCCTCCTCCTAACACAGTCCTCCTCCTAACACAGCCCTCCTCCTAACACAGACAGCCCTCCTCCTAACACAGCCCTCCTCCTAACACAGTCCTCCTCCTAACACAGTCCTCCTCCTAACACAGCCCTCCTCCTAACACAGTCCTCCTCCTAACACAGCCCTCCTCCTAACACAGTCCTCCTCCTAACACAGCCCTCCTCCTAACACAGCCCTCCTCCTAACACAGTCCTCCTCCTAACACAGCCCTCCTCCTAACACAGCCCTCCTCCTAACACAGCCCTCCTCCTAACACAGACAGCCCTCCTCCTAACACAGGCAGCCCTCTTCATAAGTCTCCCTCCATCTCCTCCTCGTCGTCCTCCTCTCCACCTCACTCTCATACATTCTCCTAGTTAGTCTCTTATGCTCCATCCTCCACACATGGCCAAACCACCTCAGTGTCTCTCCTAATGCCATCTCAAAGGACTTTCTGTATACTATCTATCTATCTATAGCCCGACGCCCTAATCCCGCAAAGGGTAGCCGCAGACAAAACGCCTCCAAGTCACTCTGTCACCCACCATTTGACTCCCCTCCCTCTAACTCACTCCCCCCACCCTCATATACCTCTGAACTCCATCCCTCCACATCATCCTCGGTCTACCCTTCCCTCTCCCTCCCTCCACCTCACCTACATACACCCTCATAGTCAGTCTTTCATTCTCCATTCTCTTCACATGTCCAAACCACCTCAGTGTATTTCTCCTAATCTTCTCAACCACATCCACATCTACCCCACAACGTTCCTTCACTTCTTCATTCGTCAACCTGTCCCTCCATGTCACTCCACATGCTCCTCTCAAGTAACTCATTTCCACTGCTCTCACTCTTGACTTGTTCCCCTCTTGCAAGGTCCACGCCCCGCTTCCATACGTCAGGGTAGGGATCACAATACTATCATGCAGTGACTTCTTAACTTCCATACTCACCTCCCTATTTCTCATCACCGCTTTCAGTGAACCAACAACCTTCCTTCCCTGCTGTACCCTTTCACGTACTTCATCCCCCAAAGTTCCATCCTTACTCATCACACTACCCAAGTACTTGAATGCACTCACATTCTCCATATCCTCACCATCCAACCTCACTGCACACTCTGTAACTTCATTCCTCTCAAATACCATAACTTTACTTTTGTTTACATTAACTTTCAGCTTCCTCCTCTTACACACTGTCCCAAATTCATTCACCAAACCTTGCAACTCCCATTCATCTTCACTCAATAATACTGTATCATCAGCAAACAGCAACACCGCAAGCTTCCAAATCTCACCCTCATTCATTAGAGCCAGCCCCACATCCACTGCCCTACCTTGCACCTCCTTTACAACCCCATCCATGTATATATTAAACAGCCATGGAGACATCACACAACCCTGTTTCAGTCCCACACTGAGATCAAAGAACTCACTCAGCTCACCATCCACTCGCACCGTAGCCCTAGCTCCCTCGTACATACTCTTCACAGCACTCAACAATTTCCCCTCCACTCCATATATTCTTAATACCTTCCACATACCTTGCCTATCTATTCTGTCATAAGCTTTCTCCAAGTCCATGAAGGCAGCATACACTTTCCTTCCCTTCTCTAGATACTTCTCCACTGAACATCTTAGAACAAATATCTGATCTACACACCCTTTTCCCTTCCTAAATCCCCCTTGTTCTTCTCCAACTAGCTCCTCTGTCATATGCCTAACCCTATCAATGAGTATTCAACCATATATTTTACCAGTCACACTAAGAAGGCAAATACCCCTATGGTTACCACATACTTCTCTCTCCCCTTTTCCTTTGTATAAAGGAACAGTACTAAAGATGCCACTGCAGTATAATCACTGGCCCCCCAAAAATGGTTATATAGTTTTTTATAAGTTTAAATCTGTAAGTTTTTATGTCCTTCCATATGATGTCATTACTATTTTGCTGCCAGCTTGAGCAGTGGCAACTTTAGTGTTACATTGTACACTAATACATTATACAGTGATACAGACCAATGTTATAACTGACTGACAATACCAACATCACACAGGGCTGTACTCCAAACAGTACTTACCACAAGAATAAAAGACTGAAAGAAATTTGGGACAAGTTCAGGTAAATAGGGTATAGACAGGCAACTGAAACAAATTTTTAGAAAGGTACATACAAGAGTTTATTTTCATAAAACATTCACTTACTATACATATACAGTACATGGCTATACTCTCCTCACCTTAACTTTCAATGCCAGGAACACATCATTTTCATAGCACTTCTTCATGACTAGCACAATATTCTAGGTAATCTCATTACAACTACTGTACAATGAAAATGGAAAAGAGATTAATTTTAGGCCAAGTTAGAGTAAAAACAGTATAGCAATATTGGTTGTGCATTGAGACAAACTATTATTCTGACATTGTGTGAAGCCTTTGTGGATCTGTTTTACATTAACATTCAGGCCATCACAAGACACTAATGGCAAACTGACTGGCTTTTGCAGTGTTGTCTCTGAAAGCAAACATTTTATGCCCCATACTGAATGGCCTCGGTAAACATTCAGTGTGAAGTGTTCAGAAGCCATTAATTTTTTGCCAGCACACATCAGTGACTTAGTATGAATTAACTACTTGTAATAGCTTTAGACAATTGTCCTCCTGATGCAAAGGGTAACAGAAATTGATATAATGGAGCATTTAGAAAAAGATCCACTGATCGAACTCTACTCTTGTCTGTGTCTAAGAAACATACTGAGCATTAAGCACAAGTCTGTCTTTATATATGTACTACAGCTCTAACCTGGGATTAAAGAGAGAGAGAGAGAGAAAGAAAGCAATGATGGAACCTCCCCCACACACAAAACCTTCAGTGTAAATATGTCCTGTACATAATCACTTTAGTCCAGTTCAATTAATATACAACCATTTATATGTACAAAACACACCTACAGTATTTGCATGACCATCTTCTACCTATGGTCAATAAATAAAACATTAGCTATGATGATGTGATGGATGTTGGAAGCAGTGAGTTGGGGAGCTTGGACAACAGGGAGAGTGGATTGCTGCAGCCTGGTAGGGAGAGAGACACTGTGTTACTAGATTAACGAACAGAAGATCTACTTAGGATGAGATATTAGGAAGTCAACTGATGGCAATATGGGCCCTAGTGTTTTAGTACAGCAGGAAAAACATCATATTAAAAAGATCAGCATGATGGTAGTATTTCTTATTGTGCTGATCATAAATAAATGATCATCAGCATAAGAAATATTGCCATGATCTTCATCATCTTTATCAATATGATGTTTTTCCTGCTGCTGTAGTCCCAGGCTTCTCTGAAGGTGAACCAGTGAACCACAGGCTCTTATCTTGCAGTCAATCCTCCTCCTTTCAGGGGATAACAAGACTGGGTACATGGGTATATCAGTGCCACTGCATGAAGGCATCCCTCTATACTGGGTACATGGGTATATCAGTGCCACTGCATGAAGGCATCCCTCTATACTGGCTACATGGTTATATCAGTGCCACTGCATGAAGGCATCCCTCTATACTGGGTACATGGTTATATCAGTGCCACTGCATGAAGGCATCCCTCTATACTGGGTACATGGTTATATCAGTGCCACTGCATGAAGGCATCCCTCTATACTGGCTACATGGTTATATCAGTGCCACTGCATGAAGGCATCCCTCTATACTGGCTACATGGTTATATCAGTGCCACTGCATGAAGGCATCCCTCTATACTGGGTACATGGTTATATCAGTGCCACTGCATGAAGGCATCCCTCTATACTGGCTACTCGGTTATATCAGTGCCACTGCATGAAGGCATCCCTCTATACTGGGTACATGGTTATATCAGTGCCACTGCATGAAGGCATCCCTCTATACTGGGTACATGGGTATATCAGTGCCACTGCATGAAGGCATCCCTCTATACTGGCTACATGGTTATATCAGTGCCACTGCATGAAGGCATCCCTCTATACTGGGTACATGGTTATATCAGTGCCACTGCATGAAGGCATCCCTCTATACTGGGTACATGGTTATATCAGTGCCACTGCATGAAGGCATCCCTCTATACTGGCTACATGGTTATATCAGTGCCGCTGCATGAAGGCATCCCTCTATACTGGGTACATGGGTATATCAGTGCCACTGCATGAAGGCATCCCTCTACAACATCTGGATACAACAAAATAACAAAATCCTGCATAGATGTTTTCTGGTTCTGGATGCCACCTGATCCTTTAGTGGAGTTAGGGTAGTGAGGATGACAAAACAATAATAGTAATGGGTAGTGAGGATGAAAAAACAATAATAGTAATGGGTAGTGAGGATGACAAAACAATAATAGTAATGGGTAGTGAGGATGACAAAACAATAATAGTAATGGGTAGTGAGGATGACAAAACAATAATAGTAATGGGTAGTGAGGATGACAAAACAATAATAGTAATGGGTAGTGAGGATGACAAAACAATAATAGTAATCATCTCAACCCTAACTAAAAAAAATTATTGGATGCGTGGAGGTCCATAATCTCCTCAATTGAAGAAACTGCCTAATATCTTTCCTAAGTGATTATTCTGCTATTATGCCTTACTATCCTCTTGTGTCATTTAAATCATTACAACACCTCCATACTCAGCATACATGACACACCATACAAACTGACAGTAACCAGCCCTATCCAAAAATAATTAGCTAAGGAAAAGATGCCAGGCAGCTTCCTCAGATGATGAGAATATGGCCCTAAGAGTTACAATAATACAACATCTAATGCCATTCTGTTCTCTACACAGGCAGCTGGAGGTACTCAGTGCCAACGAGGCAACGGTTACCAGCCTCACTTGCCCACCCCTCAGATGTAACCCTTACAGTGTCCATCCAGCTGGACCACCTTAACCCACTAAACCACCACCCACCATACCAAATGACATGATGTATAGCACACCATTTCACTTGTCACTCAGAGGGACTTCATGAGAGACAGAGAGAGAGAGACTACATCAAGGAGACAGGGGAGGATGGGGACATCAAGTTGAGAGAGGAGGGATGGGGACTACAAGTAGACAGAGGGGGGGGGTAAGGCTGGGAACAACATC
The DNA here is from genome assembly GCF_032717465.1 of Coenobita brevimanus. Taxonomy (NCBI): domain Eukaryota; kingdom Metazoa; phylum Arthropoda; class Malacostraca; order Decapoda; family Coenobitidae; genus Coenobita; species Coenobita brevimanus. The sequence continues at coordinate 172,561 of NC_137009.1, forward strand.
AAGGAGAGGGGGAGATGGGGACTATATCAAAAGGAGGGAGGAGGGGACTACATCAAGCCGAGCAGAGAGGAGGGGGGAGGCACTACACTGCATGGGGGAAGAGAGGGTCACTATCAAGTGGGACGTGGGGGAAGGGGTTAGGATAGAGAAAAGGGGGCAAGGGAGAGAGGATGACCACCTTCACCTTCCACTATTATATTATAATTATTATTTTATGATAAATACAGTATTGTACAACCACCATTACCACCAATGTTACAACTTTCACAAACAAGACAAATGATACAGAAGGAATAATTTTTAATCAACTGGACATAAAATGTATTTTACTTAAAATAAAAACAACTGTAACCTTCAATATATTAATTACCTTGGGTATCAAGAAGGGTGAGTATGAAGGCACACTTAAGTGTCAACTGGCAGTCTGTCTCACCCTTAACCCTTTAACCGCGGGTATTGTTTTGGTCTGACTGTCCTCTCCCGCGGGGGTTTCAGCCAAATGTAAACAAACCTTTAAACCTTAATAACTCTGCACAGAATAAAGCTAGAGAAAAAAATACGGTACCATTAGAAAGTACTAACCTTCAGCTTTCCATTGATGTAGGTTTCATGACTTTGTTGACTTTCACAGGACGGGGAGAGCCGTTAGAAGTGAGGGGTGTGAAATAACTATTTTACGCCCCACACACCAGTACCAAATGCCAACCACTCTCTCATAATAGTAATATAAACATATATGAACACTGTACATACGATAAACACCCACTCTGTGTTCACTGAGGTAGGTAAAAGGCACTTCCCTGCGGCTGCGCCCGCTCTTCACTGCGGCTGCGCCTCACTTCACTGCGGCGGCACCCGCTCACTGACGTTTCCTGCGATCTTTTCATTCTTTCTAACTTCTAATATTATTTTACATATAATATGGGCAATATACATTATATTTACAATTCACTTATTACTATATTGCGTCACTGGCGCATCACAGAATTACATAAGTGCCGCAGAATTCCACAAGTGCCGCAGATTCTCTTATTACAATATCACTTATTATACTGGCCAATATTTCCTTTTTTTTCTAGGTAAAATATCCCTTATTACTACATTATCCATTATATAATTATTGGCAAAGCACGTCACTGTCGCATCACTATATATCACTGTCACTTTCAGTATTTACTCAGAGAGTGGTACTCGGCAAAGCACGGAGTTACGCATAGAGCGACTTGGCATTCAAGGCACTGGTGTGTGCTCATTTTTCTCGTCCTAGGCCTCCGTGTGGTGGTAGAACATACTCTGCAGCGGCCCTGTGACAACCTGCCGCCTGCTGTAAGAGGCAATTTCACAAGCTGGTGCTGGCTCATGTAATTGCGGCACTCAAGACGGTCAGGTTGTGTGTCAGAGTGTCGCCTCGGGATCAATGCCGTCACCTGACCAAATCGTGCAAGTAGCTGCTGCACAACAGTCTTGGAAAACTGTCTCAGTGATGGTTGCCTTATGCCCCCGACTTGTGTCTTGTAGAGAATGAAGGCGTTGAGCATGCACATATCGAGCATGTGCAGGCAAGCCTTCCTGTACCATCGGGTGTTTCTCCTGAGACAGTCGATTTCTCCAATCATCATATCAGACTTATCAACAAGTCTCATATTTACATTATAATCAATGATGGCATCAGGCTTCATGATTGGCTCTCCCGTCCTGTAGCTGACCTTCCCAGTTCTCTTCAATTCCCCCTTGTGGATGGTGCTGATCATATTCACGACCTTCTTGTCATGCCACCTGATCGCAAGAAGCTTGTCTGACTTCTTCAGGTGAACATCTCCCCTGGATGATGATGATGCTTCGGGGAAACTAGGCCACTCTTTCCTATAGCTCCGTACAGTGCCAACAGTGCCAATGCCGTGTTCAGCAAGGTATTTGGAGAGTTTCGGTGCTGTGTAATAATTGTCTGTGTACAGCACATGATTACCACCAAAATACCTCTCCATCAGCACTTTTACAACGGAGCCAGAGAAGCCAAGGGGGTCTTTCCTGTTCACATCCATTGTGCTAGCCGAGTAAATGACAAAATCCAGGATATACGCCGTCTCACAGTCGCACAGCACAAAGAACTTTATCCCAAAGCGGTGGCGTTTGCTGGGGATGTACTGCATGAATTTGAGACGTCCTCTGAACAATACCAGGGATTTGTCTATGACGACTTTCTGCATAGGCCTGAAAAATCGCATAAATCGATCCCTAATCCTGTTGAGAAAATCCCTCACTTTCCACAAAGGGTCAGTTTGGGACGGGTTGTCATTGTCAGCGAAGTGCAGGTATCCAAGCAGCTGTCGGAACCGATCCCGTGACATATACTTCCCGAATATTGGGATAGAAGTTATGTCATCCACGAGCCAGTACTCCTCCAACTCATGTCTCTTTATATGGGGCATCAAAAACATTAGTGCAAAAAACACATACAGCTCTCTGATCCCGACAGGCAACCACGACACTTGCTTTGGTGAGCCAATAGGTCCCAGCCCTTCTGCTGCACACTGAGCTGCATACCTATTGGTCTCATCGCTGACATGCTGCACAATTTCATCATCCATGAAGGCCAGGAAGTAATCAACAAAGTCATCACCTGCGTTGCATGGGAAGGCAGGCTGTATTCCAGCATTTGTCATATCAAACGGTGGATTGTGTGGCTGGAAATCTCCACCGTCAGACCAAACAAATGCATCCACTTGCCCTGTGCGTGGTTCAGTGGCAGGGGCAGGTTGCGTTCCACTCGTTTCCCCGTGAGAAGGAGCTGAGGTGGAGGCAATGGGTGAGGCAGGAGGTGAGGCAGGAGGCAAGCGGGAGGTGGGTGAGGCAGGAGGCAACGGGGAGGGGGGTGAGTGCGGGGGCGGTGAGTGGGGGGGTGGCGCGGGTGAGGGAACTGAGCGGGGGGCAGGCGGGGGGGTTTCTGACCTGGTGCGTGGTGAAACTTGACCCTTTCTACCCCGCTTATCACCTCGCTTATCGCCTCGCTTATTGCCCAGCTTTGCCCTCCAACTGCCACGCATCCCCTTTGTTCTAGGCCTGCCTGCACGGCCTACACGGCCTGCCTTCCCTCGCTTTGCAGGCTTTGGTAATTCGTACTCCTCAGATGATGTAGACTGAGGAGAGGGCACGACAGATGATGATGATGATGATGTGAGGGCAATAGGGCTAGGGGAACGGGAAATTGATGGGAAATGCGTACTAGGGCCTGGTGTGGGAGACGTGAGCCTGAGCTTCACTCCCTTCCCACGTGCAATACCAGATTTGCCCATAGAAGCCTTTCCTTTCCCAGAGTAAGTTGGGGGTGGTGGGGGGGAAACAACACGATCACTTTCATCACTGTCACTATCAATGGAAAATGGTTCACCACCAATCACAGACAAATCATCACTGCTTGCTGTGAGTGTGTTACTTTCACTGCCACAATCAAGAGTAGTACTTACAGTTTTGTCCAGCTCAGTCCTAATTTCAGGAGTGCTCAACCCCTTCTGCCTCGCCGTCAGCAGTTCCTTTACTGGTGTAGAGGTAGAGGGAACACTAGCACTAATCATTGTAGAGGAGGAAGCGAGCGACGATGAGTCGGGACGGAGCGCCATTATCACGCACAGAGCTGGACAGATACTGACTGACGCGGGTCAGGGCAGGGGTGGGGGGGGCCCCCTCGGGGTTGGAGGAGGGAGGTGTGGGATGGCTGGCGTGAAAGAACTCAACAGCTACTCTTGCGTGAGACTATTTGCGCGCCGGGAAAATGCGCGGTGTTCAAAATATTCACGATCATTCCAGAATGACACCCGCGGTTTGGTCCAGTTTTGTCACTGTCATTCTGGAATGACACCCGCGGTTAAAGTGTTAACGTAGCTGATCACTTGTCTTTGCACCTCTGTTGTGAATGACATCAAATGATTAACTCTGGTTGGTAGGATAACTTTCAGAACAAAACTGGTTAAAAATAAAATAATAAAACTGTTAAAAACCACTCCTCCAACCATTACACAACCCTTCAGTGACCCATCAGGAGCACAGGTGCCTGGGTCTACACAGCTTAGTCCAGGCTGGATTATGAGGCAAGTGACCAATTGCTCTTTCTTGAATAAGGAAAGCGTTGGCAGTGAGGGAGGAGGAGGAGGCGGGAACTGAGAGAGAAGATGACAAGAATGAAGAGGAAGTGGAGGAAGAGGCTGGCACTATGAGAAAAGGAGGGGGGGGGGAGCTGGCATTGAGAGAGGAGAATAATTGAGGAAGAAGAGGATGGCAATGTGGTAGAAAGAAAGGAGGAGGACTAAACTGGCACACACACACAACTGAGGAGGAAGAGGCTGGTACAGAGATGATGAGGAGAGGAGAGGAGGAGGAGGAATAAGGAGCTGGCAGAGACAGAGAGATGGGCACTATGAAATAAGGAGGAGGAGGCTACAAGTGAGAGGGGGGGGGAGGGAGCAGGAGGTGTAAGGGAAGTGCACTGAGAAAGGAGGGAGTGAAGAGTAAGGGAAGTGCACTGAAGAAGGGGCAAAAGTGTAAGGGAAGTGCACTGGGAAAGGAGGAGTGAGGCATAAGGGAAGTGCACTGAGAAAGGAGGGGGAGGACACGAAGGCTGCAAATGAGAGAGAGAGGGGGGGGGAGGAGAATAAGTCTCTGACAGATAGAGGGTGGTGGGGGGGGGGAGAAAGGGACTGGCACTGAAAGAGAAAGAAAGGAGAAGGCAATTACTAACACTGAGGGAAGAGAGAGAGAGGAGGAGGAAGAGGCAGGCACTGGGAGGAAGAGTACTGACAACTGTTACTGAAAAGTTCCCAGTAAAGAAGTTTCAATCCTAAGATTAGTTGATATAAATTGTTCATTATGTGGGTACCAATAAAATATACCTGACCCTTTCAATATGATGTCTTTAAAATATTCATTTTCTTTATCCACAGACAATTTACATTAACAGTAATTTACTTTGAAGAGAGTACTGTACTGGCAGCATCTTGGCTAAAAGAAGTTTGTCTCAGTTCAATAAAACTGTTGGAAGAAATATTTAAATACAAAATACACCATTACCATACTGAAAGGTTTAGGTTCAAACCACAAAACATTATCCACAGACAATTTAAATTTACTGTATTTTTTAAGGGAGTATACCAGCATCTTGGCTGCACATGGTTCGTCACAATTCAATAAAATTGTTAGAAGAATGTATTTTAAAAATGTAGAATACTGTACATTATCATAGTGAAAGGTTTAATGGATCCAAAGCACAAAAGGTTAAACTTCAGTAGTTTCTTTAAATACACACTCACTATTGTCATTATTTACTTCAGCATTATAGGAACCTCCAGTGATGAAGTGTCTGACAGCCACATTTAACACTTCCAGTTATGTCTCTTCAAATCTTGGCTTTAGGTAAAAAATAAAAAAATAAAAAAAATCTAATCCAGTGCTGCCCCATGAGGAGCGTAGGAGCCCGGGGCTAGGGAAGCTGGTCCTGACATTTAAGATGAGAGTGACCAGCCTCACTCATCCCTGAGTGGCATTACATGAGCAATAAACCCCAACCACCCCTTGGATATAAACCTGCACCGGCACAATCTGACTGGAGCGCCGTAATTACCCACTAAACCACCAGGCGCCATAATTTGGTTATATGGTTACCACCCAGCGTAGTAAATGATTTCCTGGTGTACAGGAAACCATTTGCCTTGTCACTCAGTGTAGAGTCACCCACAGGCAGAAGGAAGAAGAAAGAAAGAAGGAAAGAAAGACAGAAGAGGAAGGATGCACAAGAAGGAAGAGAGGAATGGGCAGGCACCCGAGAAAGCACATTGAGTGAGTGGATGGTATGCATCCCCATAAACCACTAATAATACAAACTATGCCAAAAATGACATGCCAGAACATTTTGTCAGTAATAGGAAACCATTTACTACGCTGGGTGGTAACCATATAACCAAATTATGGTGCCTGGTGGTTTAGTGGGTAATCATGGCACTCCAATCGGATTGAGCCGGTGCAGGTTTATATCCAAGGGATGGTTGGGGTTTATTGCTCAAATAATGCTACTCAGGGATGAGTAAGGCTGGTTGCTCTCATCTTAATGACAGGACCAATATGCCTAGCCCCGGGCTCCTACACTCCTCATGGGGCAACATAGGATTGGATGATGGATGGATGAATGGATATAAATCCACCTGACAAACTATGCATCATCCAGATATCAGAGGAGTTTCATTGCCTTGTGATAAATACACAGCTGGACACATACACACAAAGGTAATTGCATACAGTGACAGCAAACCCAGGCAGATATGACTAACCTTGCATCATCCAGGTATTGGTGAGTGACTGGAGGCGTTTACCAAGAGGCAGTGCTTCTCTGGGTGACACTAGAGGCCTTGTGTGTTGCTGCTGCCCCTCCACAGTGGATGATGGGCAGGCCTTGTGTGTTGCTGCTGCCCCTCCACAGTGGATGATGGGCAGGCCTTGTGTGTTGCTGCTGCCCCTCCACAGTGGATGATGGGCAGGCCTTGTGTGTTGCTGCTGCCCCTCCACAGTGGATGATGGGCAGGCCTTGTGTGTTGCTGCTGCCCCTCCACAGTAGATGATGGGCAGGCCTTGTGTGTTGCTGCTGCCCCTCCACAGTGGATGATGGGCAGGCCTTGTGTGTTGCTGCTGCCCCTCCACAGTAGATGATGGGCAGGCCTTGTGTGTTGCTGCTGCCCCTCCACAGTGGATGATGGGAAGGCCTTGTGTGTTGCTGCTGCCCCTCCACAGTGGATGATGGGAAGGCCTTGTGTGTTGCTGCTGCCCCTCCACAGTGGATGATGGGAAGGCCTTGTGTGTTGCTGCTGCCCCTCCACAGTAGATGATGGGCAGGCCAGAGGATGAGGGGTGACTGGGTAGAGTAAGTGAGCAGCTCAGCTGATCAGTTTGGTCTGCCACACTAACAATCCTGCTGGCTGGCTCAAATCTGATACTTGCCAAATGCCCTGTGGGATAACAAGTCACTTTAACTCCTCTGCAATTACACTGATTTTCTATCTATCTATCTATTGCCAGATGCCATAATCCCGTAAGGGGTGGTCATTTGACTTTGAGTTAGTTGTTTTACGGGGAGGGGCACTAACCCTCCACTCATACGCTGATGGCTCCACCCTTCACCTTTCCATTCGGTTCCCGCAACGCCCATCTCAACAGTTACTTCAAGAAACAAGGGATGAGGCTATGGCACACCTAATGTCTGACTTGGCTCGTATCTCTGACTGGGGTAAAAATAATCTGGTTGTTTTTAATGCATCAAAGACTCAGTTCTTACACCTATCAACCCGACAAAATCTTCCACAGGTATATCCACTAATGTTTAATAATATTCAGCTTAATCCTTCACCATCCTTGAACATGCTTGGGGTTTCATTTACTCGGGACTTATCTTGGAAAGATCATATTACATCTCTTGTAAAATCTGCTTCCAAGAGATTGGGTGTGCTAAGCCGACTCCGTTCCTTCTTTACCCCTGCACAATTGTTGACTCTATACAGGGGTTTTATCCGCCCCTGTGTGGAGTACAACTCTCATGTGTGGGGAGGCTCCCCACATACAGCTCTTCTCAATAGGGTGGAGTCAAAGGCTTTTCGTCTCATTAACTCTCCTCCTCTTACTGACTCCCTTCAACCTCTGTCTCTTCGCCGCACTGTTGCATCTTTATCTCTTTTCTATCGCTACTTTAATGGTCACTGCTCCTCTGAACTGTCTGCTTGCATTCCTCCACCTCTACGACGGGCGCGTAGCACCCGTCTGGCAGCAAACTCTCATCCTTTTTCTGTCCAACTCTCTAATGCAAGAGTTAACCGTTACTCCCAGTCTTTCATTTATGCAACAGGTCAGCTCTGGAACTGTCTTCCTTTGTCTGTATTTCCTGCTGCCTATGATCTCCAGTCTTTCAAACGCAGTGTGTCCAGGCATCTTAAATGATCGGATCTTGAATTTGGCTCTCTATTGTATTTTGTTTTTCTCTTGGAGGGAACTGTTACTGTGGGCTCATGGCCTTTGGTTCCTTCTTCCTCGCATTAAAAAAAAAAAAAAAAAAAAAAAAAACTTGTTGACACGTAGGGAGCACGTATGGGTTGGTTATATGGTTACCACCCAGTGCTGTAAATGGTTTCTTGGCTTACAGGAAACCATTTGGCTTGTCATTCAATGTAAAGCCACCTGTAAAGGAAAGAAAAGCAATAAGAAGTGACAGGAAAGATGGGAGAAATAGGAAGAGAGGAGGGTAGGCACAGAAAAAGAATGATAAAGGCTAAGGAAGAAGTAGGCAGCACTACATTAAGTGAGTGGATGATGGTGAGAAATAGGAAGAGAGGAGGGTAGGCACAGAAAAAGAATGATAAAGGCTAAGGAAGAAGTAGGCAGCACTACATTAAGTGAGTGGATGATGGTCACCACCACCTACCACTGATTTTCAATACTGTATAATCCTGCTATTTACAATTTTATTCTGGCTGGGTAAATATAACAAACTGGAGAGGTCAGACACACCAATAGAACTGCCTGTTCATACACAGCATCCCCATACTTCAGACACACCACTACAACTGCCTGTTCATACACAGCATCCCAATATTTCTCCCCCAATTCCTACCTGAGAAAAGGGATGAGGTAGGATCCCCCTTCCTCCCCACCAAAGAGAAAGTATAACAATCAAACAGCATACCCAGTGACATATGCCACAGTCATTAACGCATCACCTAACAATCTGAAGTAGAGTATAACAATCACACAGCATACCCAGTGACATAACAATCACACAGTATACCCAGTGACATATGCCACAGTCATTAACACATCACCTAACAATCTGAAGTAATGGTTCCACCTTGTAAGTACAACCTGGTTGATCATCTTCCCTTTAGCACTTAACTCCTTCCGTAACACCTACACTTATAAGTATTAAAGGCACCACTCAACTTTTTCTCTACCATCCACACACGCATTACTCAAAATGACATTGTGGTTACTCATACGAAACCCTAATACAAAAGGGCTCCTGATGTTATGACTAGTTACATTTAGGGAAATCTGTTTGTATGAAACAGTACATAAAGTATGGGCAAAAATGGAGACTGGGTGTTTAACAGCTCACACCTATAGTGCTATATATAAGGCAATTTTAAACAAGAATAAAGGTTAGCTATATCTAAAACACACCAACAAAATTAACATATGATATAATAATGTTTATCTATTGTAATGGATGCATAAAGACCCCAAGAAAAGCTATTGGAATTGAAACCACGTCCTCAAACTCCTGACTCTGACTACTGATTGCATACAACAATGATAAACACAAGTGAAGTAACCCTTAAAGGATTACTGCTGCTGGCAATACATAGGAATAATTTATATCACTATTGCCAGAAGCCTTAATCCTGTATGGGGTGACCAAAAACAAACTGCTTCCACATTGCCCTGTCCTTTGGCTGTCCTCCCTCCAACTCGTATCCAACTCATTGTTCATGTAATGACACTCAGGGATGAGTGAGGTTGGTCACTCTCATCTTAAATGTCAGAACCAACTTGCCTAGCCCCAGGCTCCTACACTCCTCATGGGGTGACATAGGACTGAATGATGGATGGCTTCTGCATATTACACCTCTTCTGCATATTACATCCCAATATCCTCGTGTTACCGATACAATTACATCAATATAATGTAAGTATCATAAAAGAGAATGTTAAGGTAGTGTAGCAGCAGCCCCAATTTCATCTGAAATGTTAACTTGTGGACTGCAGGTTAAAGTACCCCTTCTTCAGTAGTCCACCATCCACCTTTTGGGAAACAGGGAGGGAGGTGAGGGAAGTTTGCCTAACCAGGCGGTGTAGCAGACCAGTTATATCAGTGCTACCACACGAAGGCATCCCTCTACAGCACCTATGTTAATATGGAGTATGTAACCAACTGTTACAGATGAGGTGCTAACAATGCCATCCACAACACTGCCATAATTTCACAGATCAATCAAGCCTTTGAAATATGTAACAATGTCAGTGGTGTTACCTGGAGGCGGCAGCAGGCGGTCGATGGAGTGTGTGGCCAACTTGGGAAGGCAGGCCATGAGGAGGCAAGCCACAGCCATGATGGTGGTGGCCAGGCTGAACCTCCCACCACCAAGGAACAGGAACCCCAGGGCCAGGTGAATTACCAGGTGGCACCCGTACCTGAAAAGAGGAGAAGAATGGGCTTTCAAGTTAACCCTTTGAGTGTCAGGGTTAAATTTACTGGTAGCCAAAATACTGTATATCTAAACAAGGCTTTATGTGCTAGCCAAAATAATGTACATCTCAACAAGGCTCTATCCTGTAATAAATCAACTGTGTGCACCCAAGCTGGATTAGGCATCAACTCTTCCAAGATTTCACATTTTCTGGCCCCAACCCACTAGTGATCCCAACCACATATACAAATCATACTTATACTTTCAAAACATATTCCATTCTTGCCTTGGTCAGCCTTGTTTACCAGACTGCTGCTCTTTGGCAATGTCTCCTAATCGTTTTCGTTTTTAAAGGCTCCAACATGCTTGCATGCGTCGGCCTTGGTCACCTAATGGCGGCTCTCCACGCTGCACGATCCATTGCAGCCTCCCTGTTCAGTCCCTTAACTCTGAGGTCACACTTAATGACCTCGTCCCATGTCTTTCTCAGTTTACCCCTTGTAACCCCACCCCCAATATTAACACTTCTCACCTTCTTCACCCAATTATCATCCCCCATCCTCTCCACATGTCCAAACCATCTCAATCTACCTCTCCTCATCACAACAACAATACACTCCAGTCCCATCCTACCTCTCAACTCTTCCATCGTAAACCCAGCCCCCCCAGACCTTGGACGCAGGGACGCACTACACATCCACCTAATCATTGTCATTTCTGTACGTCTGAGCCAGCGAATATCCTCCTCCTTTAGTGCCCAGGTCTCACTACCATACAGCATTACACTAACATGAATAAAATTATCCAGCAGTAGCTAAAATATCCTCAAGACCAAGGGGTTAAGGCAACACATATAACCCAACAGTAGAAGCAGCAGGACCAACGTGTGACCAGAGATGTTGGATGATACACACAACATCCAGATCAGCCTCACCAGCCATCACCAGGGACAGTGCCAGCCATCACCAGGGACAGTGCCAGTAGGGATGTGTTCAGACAGGTTTACAAAGTTGACAGACCTGCCAGCTCAGCAACACTCCTGTGATAATGACATATCTGTTAGTTGGTCTATGTCACCCTTTCCATCCATTCATCCATCATCCAATCCTACGCTGCCCCATGAGGAGTGTAGGAGCCCAGGGCTAGGCAAGTTGGTCCTGACATTTAAGATGAGAGTGACCAGCCTTACTCATCCATGAGTGGCATTACGTGAGCAATAAACCTCAACCATCCCTTCGATATAAACCTTCACCGGCTCAATCTGATTGGAGTGCCTTAATTACCCACTAAACCACCAGGCGCCAAAATTTGGTTATATGGTTACCACCCAGCATAGTAAATGGTTTCCTGGTGTACAGGAAACCAATTGGCTTGCCACTCAGTGGAGAGTCACCCACAGGCAGAAGGAAGAGGAAAGATGGAAGGAAAGAAAGACAGAAGAGGGAATGTATGAAGGAAAGAAAGACAGAAGAGGGAATGTAAAGTCACCCGTAGGCAGAAGGACAAGGAAAGAATGAAGGAAAGAATGACAGAAGAGGATGAAAAGAAGAATGGAGGAGAGGAAAGGGCAGACACCTGAGAGCTGCACTACATCAAGTGAGTAGATGGTGCTTGCCCCCACCTGCCACAAACTCACTCATTAATAACAACAAATGACTTGTGAAGAGAGTAACAATGGGTGTTTGGGGGGGAGGGGGGTGGACCTCAAACAGCTAACATAGCGGTATATAATTACTCCAACTAATACTCCATTTCACTCACAAGGATGGCACTAGAGAGAGATGCCTTCATGTGATCTGGCCGACTCAACTGCCTGGTTATGCAAACATCCCTCAACTACTTCCCTATCCTCTCAAAGTGAAGACAGTGGACTGAAGGAGAAAGGGAACTTAAGCCTGCAGTCCACTAGGTTCACATGTCAGAACCTGGGGCTGTAACTACTGCAACTACTACTACTACTACTCACAAGAAAACTACTACTGCTCACAAGAAAACTCCCTATCATCTAAAGCTTCACAGCTAAATTAAATACCAAGTGAAATTTACCTGTTAGTGAAGTTTGTGAACATAGTGGTGTATCTGCCTAGTACATCCAAGGCCTGGTTATTACTGGACCCAGCCAACCTAAGGCCCAGCACCAGACCAGCCCCTGCCAGGATGTTGTGGTTAAACTTAAGGCCCAGCACCAGACCAGCCCCTGCCAGGATGTTGTGGTGGGCCTGTCAGTACAACCACAGGGTAAATCATATACAAATACCTACAGCCAAACACAAACACACACAACCAACACTACATACATTTCATCTGATACATAATGTTAAATATAGTTCATTTTGTACACCACATAAACACTGCTGCTATTTTGTTACATTATACTGAACATGGTAGTAGGTGGGGGTAACCATCATCCACTCACTTGATGGAGTGCGCCTAATTATCATTCCTGCTCTGTGTCTGTCCTCGTCTCTTCCTATTTCTCTCATCCCTGCCACCACTAGTTATTACTCTTCCTTCCACTTCACGTGGCTTTACACTGAGTGAGAAGCCAAATGGTTTCCTGTTACTGAGGAAGCCTGTTACAATTAGTTTATAAATACAGGGAAAGATATGGCACCAGCAATCATGGCACCACCAACCAACTTTTACAAGTATCTCGGAAACAGAAACACAAATGATCTAACACTCCCTCCTGCTTCATAAGGTGAAATTCTTAATATCATCCAGCAGTTAAAAATTACAGCACCAGGGTATGATGATATCCCTAAGAGCATTATCAAGGAAGCTGCCTCGATTATTACTCCTATCATTCTGCATCTATGTAACTCTACTATCAGGAACCTTCCCAGAAAAGCTAAAATTTGCCAAAGTTATCCCCCTTTACAAATCAGGTGATACAAAATTAATGAGTAACTATCGGCCAGTGTCAGTTTTGTCAGCACTGAGCAAAATATTAGAGAAATTAGTTTATAATAAACTTGATGCATTTTGTACTAACAATACCATCATATATAACTCCCAATTTGATTTTTGTAGGAACAGAACTGAGACAGCACTTCTGACACTTACTGATGATATTCTAAATGCAATGGACGATAAAAACTTTACTGTGGCCAGACTTCTTGATTTATCAAAAGCTTTTGATACAGTTGATCACCATATCCTCCTGTCTAAGCTTGAACATTACAGGTAAGAGGCACAACGCTAAAATGGTTTAAATATTACTTAACAAACTGATAACAATATCCATTGCCCTACCTTGTATCTCTTTTATAACCCCATCCATATACAGACTGAACAACCATGGAGACATGACACATCCCTGTTTCAATCCAAACTTCAAATAGAAAAATTCACTCAGTTCACCATCCACACGCACTGCAGCCTTAACACCCTCATACATACTCTTCACAGCATTCAACAACTTCCCATCTACTCCATATATTCTTAACACTTTCCACAATCCTTGTCTATCCACCCTGTCATATGCTTTCTCCAAATCCATGAAAGCCGCATACAACTTCTTTCCCTTCTCTAGAAACTTTTCCACTAAAGATCTAAGAATGAATATCTGATCTACACAACCTCTTCCCTTCCTAAAGCCTCCCTGTTCTTCTCCAACTAATTCCTCACACCTCAGGTTTGTATTCTTGTTGGTTAGCTACAGAAGCTCCCAAACACCTCTGCCTCAGTGATTTATTTTGGGACATGGCTGGTTGATATCCCTCTGTAAGTTATTAATAAAGTATGGTGGTAAGGAAGAGATTTTTGTAACACAGAAGAGGACAGTAAAGTGTAATAAACAAAATAAATTACTCAGGAAGAGGTGTTAGGTAGCTTGATGCAGAGTATGGTGATAGTTACTGGAAGAATACAACACTGAGAAGGAGAGTATGGTGTAATAAACAAAATGAACTGCTTAGGAAGAAGTGTTAGGGAGCTTTAGGCTATGCAGAGTATGGTAATACTGAAAGAATTTTAACACAGAAGAGGACAAATAAGGTGTAATAGGCAAAATAAATCACTTAGGAAGAGATGTTTGGGAGCTTCCTTAACTGATGAGAATACTGACCAATCTCCCATACTCAACAGAATAAAATCATCAGACATCAGGTGAACAGAATCCTAGACTTGTCCTAAGCATGTGAGGGTTAGAAATACAGAAGACAAACTGACCACAGCTACAAAGAAGGGTTAATGTAGGCTTCCTGATACACTGGAGGCAGCTTTTTTTTTTTTTTTATGCAAGGAAGAAGGAACCAAAGGCCAGGAGCCTGCAAACTGCTCCCTCCAAGAAAAAACAAACACAAGACAACAGACAGCCAAATTCTAGATCCATACGGTACATTTTGAGATGCCTGGACACATGTGCTTGAAGGACTGGAGGTCATAGGCAGTAGGAAGTACAGACAGGGAAGGACAGTTCTAGAGTTGACCTGTTGGATACATGAAGGACTGGGGGTAATGGTTAACTCTTGCATTAGAGAGTTGGACAGAAAAGGGATGAGAGTTTGTTGCTAGACTGGTGCTACGTGCCCGTCGTAGTGGTGGAGGGATGCAAGCAGACAGTTCAGAGAAGCAGTGACCATTGAAGTAGCAATGATAAAGAGATAAAGATGCAACAGTGCGGCGAAGAGACAGAGGTTGAAGGGAGCCAGTAAGAGGAGGAGAGTTAATGAGACAAAAAGCCTTTGACTCCACCCTGTAGAGAAGAGCTGTACGTGGGGAGCCTCCCCACACATGAGAGTTGTACTCTACACAAGGACAGATAAAACCCCTGTATAGAGTCAACAACTGTGCAGGGGTAAAGAAGGTATGGAGTCGGCTTAGCACACCCAATCTTTTGGAAGCAGATTTTACAAGAGATGTAATATAATCTTTCCAAGATAAGACCCGAAAGAATGAAACCCAAAGTACATTTAAATATGATGCAGGATTAAGCTGGATATTGTTAAAAATTAGAGGATACTCCTGTGGAAGATTCTGTTGGACTGATAGATGTAAGAACTGGGTTTTGGATGCCTTAAAACCAATCAAATTACCTTGACCCCAATCAGAGATATGAGCTGATGTGGGTGCCTGATACATCCAGGCCACCATGACCCCCAAGCACTGTGTCTCTGAGGTGTGAAGGAACCGCATGTCAGCCACTGTCGGCCAGTCTCTCGGCTCCATTCACACGTTGATGGATGGGCGGGCCAGGCTAAGTACATTCCAGTTCTGTCTGAAAGATTACATTCTGTATTACTGTGCTATCTATTTATCTATCATCTGCCCTTATATATCCCATTGTCTATCTATCATCTACTGTAAAATACTAATCTATCTATCATCCACCTCTACAATATTCTGTCTATCATTCATCTTATAATACTAGTGTCTCTAACTGTTACAGATTTTTTATGAATGGGGGACACCTGTAATCTGGTATATGGAATTTTCTATAAAATGTTTCTTCCTCTGTTCATCTTTGTATCATTCGTATCATATCTTTTATAAACACTCCAACATGCTGCCATGCGTTGGTCTTGGCCACCTAATGGTGGCTCTCCACACTGCTCTATCTCTGGCAGCCTCCCTATTCAGTTCCTTATCCCTGAGGTCACACTCTATGACCTCATCTCAGGTCTTCTTTGGTCTGCCTCTTGCAACCCAACCCCTGACATTCACACTTCTCACTTTCCACACCCAGATGTCATCCTCCATCCCCTCAACATGCCCAAACCACCTCAGTCTACCCCTCCTCAGCACAACACTGATACTGATACAAACCATTTCAGTATTTAAAAAAATGTAAACAGGGAACGAAGAAGTGTTCTGTCTATCTATCTATTTACAGCCAGACGTCTTAATCCCGTACGGGGTGGCCACAAACAAATCACCTCCACGTCGCCCTGTCCCCCGCCATTTCACTGCCCTGCTCCCAACTCACACACCCCTCTCTCATATACCTATCCACTCCATCTCTCCAACTCATCCTCGGCCTCCTCCTCCCTCTCCCCCCCTCCACCTCACTCACATACACTCTCCTCATCAGTCTCTCACCCTCCATCCTCTCCACATGGCCAAACCACTTTAGTGTGTTCCTCCTAACACTTCCTATCACATCCACATCCACACCACAACGCTCCTTTATATCCTCATTCGTTAGCCTGTCTCTCCATGTGACTCCACAGGCTCCTCTTAAATAACTCATTTCCACTGCTCTCACTCTTGACTTCTGTCCCTCCACCAATGTCCAAGCTTCACTTCCATACGTTAGAGTTGGTATCACAATACTGTCATGTAGTAACTTTTTCACTTCCATGCTCACTTCCCTGTTTCTTATCACTGCTTTCAAAGAACCAGCAACCCTTCTTCCCTGCTGTACCCTTTCAAGCACTTCACCCTCCAAACCTCCATCCTTACTCATCACACTACCCAAGTACTTAAACGTACTCACATTTTCCAATTCCTCACCATCCAACCTCGCTGTACATTCACTGACTTCACCTCTCTCAAGGACCATAACTTTACTCTTCTCTACATTCACCTTTAGATTCCGTTTCTTACACACTCTCCCAAACTCATCCACCAAGCCTTGCAGCTCCCCTTTGTCAGAACAAAATTCCATTAAAGGTCTAACATGAGATGTGCATGGTCATATCATGAATTTGGAGGAATGGCAGACGGTGGATTTTAAAAAATTTGTAGCCACACCCCAGCTTTACTGGCCACAGTGTGGATATATTTCTGTCCACCAGAACGCCCAGGTCTTTACTCGCTGCTGTTAATGGGACAGGATGATTACCTATAAAATATTGGCCAAAAAGCTGAGGCACAATCCAGTTGCTGCCAAACCTAAGTGTACCACACTTGTCTGGGTGAAGGTGTAGGCCCCAAGACTCGCCAATACTGTTCACCATGTCTATCTCATGTGGACAATTGGTAACACCACAGACAATACACACACTACTGTTCCTGTTAACTTTTATATATAGTTTTAATCATTAACAAATATCTTGTACTGACAGTTCAAAGATGAAGTTAAGTGGCTGATGCATATTTATAAAAAAAAAAAAAACAATACAGGGCCCAACACCGACCCCTGGGGTACTCCACTAACAGTTCCATAGCAACGCTGCCTACCATCCACAAAAACAGACATTTTCCTCCCAATTAGGAACTGGTGGAGCCATGCGAGGACATTTCCTGAAAAACCAAATCACTGCATTTTTGTGATAAAGTCAATC
>NC_137009.1:192500-200000 GCF_032717465.1 Coenobita brevimanus
ATTTCTTGGCACCAGATTTTTGCGAATTATCCTGAGGGTCACTATCGTGTTTCATTTTACTGATGTAGACTATCTTAATATTAAATCTATCTATCTATCTATTGCCAGACGCCTTAATCCCGTAAGGGGTGGCCACAAACAAATCGCCTCCATGTCGCCCTGTCCCCCCATCATATCACTGCCCTGCTCCCAGCTCACACCCCCCTCTCATATACCTCTCCACTCCATCCCTCCATCTCATCCTTGGCCTCCCCCTCCCTCTCCCCCTCACTCACATACACTCTCCTCGTCAGTCTCACTCTCCATCCTCTCCACATGTGTAAATATATTAGAAGAGAATTTCAGTGTGTACTATGCGCATAAATCGATATGGAAGAGGTGTTACGAAGCAGAGTATTTGTATCGTCACTCCCATCTCCTTTTACCCTTTTTTCCTAACCACAAAGGCCTTTAACCACCGCTTATAGAGTTTTCTTTATTTATCTTTATTTTTATCTTTAGCGTTAAATCAATGAAGGTTTTGGCATTGCTGGTGGTGGCGGTGGTGTTGGCGTTGGTGACATCGGCCAAGACGGTCACGAAGCGCATCATCATCCGTCGCGTAGGGGACGGGAAGGGGGGCAAGAAAATCATTATAAAAGGGGGCGATGGCGGGTTCCTGAGCGGGGGGATGCTGGGGCGCCTGATGAAGTCCCAGAGGCGGGCCACGGGGGAGAAACTGACTGGGGAGGAGCGAGAACAGCTGAAGATGGACACGGTGTAGGAGCTGAAGATGAGGCGGTGGCCCAACAACACTGTGCTGGTGAAGATAGACGCCGGCATCCCCCAGGACAAGCGGCACCACATCTACACGGTCATGGACAGCATCAACGCCCTCTCCTGCCTCAAGATGGTCAACGCCAGCGAGGGCGACTCTGGCTACCACATCCTGGTCAACACCTTCAAGCCAGGGTGCTGGTCCATGGTGGGGCACACGGGCTCCGACAAGGGCTGGCAGTCGCTCAACATGGGGCCCACCTGCTTCTCCAACGGCAACAGGGTCATCCACCACGAGCTGCTCCACGCCCTGGGCTTCTTCCACATGCAGAGCAGGCACGACCGGGACAAATTCGTCAAGGTGTACAAGGACAGGGTGGTGCCGCAGAACTGGGAGGCGAATTTCAAGAAAAAAGGTGAGGACGAAGGGACGGTGTTGTGGCTGGGTCTGCCCTACGACTACAACAGCATCATGCACTACTCCACCAACGCCTTCAGCCTGAACGGTAAGATCACCGTCGAGGTGCTGGGCAAGTTCAGTGGGGAAATAGGGATCACCAGGGTGCCTTCGCGTGGTGACGTGGCCGGCCTGAACCGCCTGTACGAGTGCTGGGACCACTACCTGGGCGACGACATTCCTGGCGCCACACCCTACAAACAGATCCACCAAAAGTACTTTAAAGAAAACTGAGGCGGCACCGTCTCACTTTCTTACATTTTCTTACATTTTCTCACTTTCTTTTTTACTCAGCCTTACTCAGCCACATAGCTACTTATTTCTCACCCATTCTCGCTCACTTTCTCAATAAGTCTCGCTCACTTTCTTACAATTTCTACGTAGTTCCATACAACCTTTTCCTCACTTTTTCTTACTTTCTTTATACTCATCCACATATTCCTCACCCATTCTCGCTCACTTTCTCAATTCGTCTCTCTCACTTTCTTACAATATCTCACTTTTTTCTCTTAGTCTCATACACAAACATATCTACAGTAATTCTCAGTCACTCGCTCACTCTACACGTCTCTCTCTCACAAATAATTACTTTCTCACTCCCTTTTGCTCAATTTAATACACTTACACACTTGGTTCTCATTAGATATAGCTCAATTTTTCACTTCATCTCTCTCTCTCTCTCTCATTCACTCGACACTTTTCACTCACCCCATCCTTCACTTCCACTACCCCTCTCTCTCACTCAGTCTTACTCACCTCTCTCAGTCTTACCTCTCTCCCTCTCTCTCTTAAATTTTCCTCGCGCTCAGTCACTCACATTCTCTCTCTCTCTCCCTCCTTTACATCTTCCTCGCCTACCATTTCTCTCTCTCTCTCTCCCTCTCTTTCTCTCTCTTACATCTTCCTCGTTTACTACCTCGTTTACTACTTCTCTCTCTCTCTCTCTCTTACATTTCCTCCTCCTCCTCCCCATCTCTCTCAATCCTACAATTTCCTCTCTCTCTCTCTCTCTCTCTCTCTCTCTCTCTCTCTCTCTCTCTCTCTCTCTAAAACTGTATACAAACACACCGTCTCTCTCCGACAAGGCATTATTCTCTCTCTCTCTTTCTCTCTCTCTCTCTCTCTCTCTCTCCCTCTCTCTAAATCACACCTTCAACACTATTCTCTTTATACACTAACTTGTTCCAAAATTGCCATCTCTCCATCTTGAATGCTGAGATGCTACAACAGGTTAACGCAAGAATATGATGCTAGTCACGAAGAAGTGCTAAGGGAGGGATGTGCAGCCGTAATACTGCCTTATCCTGCCTCTCGTGAAATAAGCAGCAAAAGGACGAAAATCTGGGCCAAGTAGGATAAAAGAACTATGTATTTTACTCGTTTTGCTTGTGGTGTGGATGTGGACGTGATAGGAAGCGTTAGGAGAAACACACTGAGGTGGTTTGGCCATGTGGAGAGGATGGAGAGTGAGAGACTGACGAGGAGAGTGTGAAGGAGCGTTGTAGTGTGGATGTGGACGTGATAGGAAGCGTTAGGAGAAACACACTGAGGTGGTTTGGCCATGTGGAGAGGATGGAGAGTGAGAGACTGACGAGGAGAGTGTGAAGGAGCGTTGTGGTGTGGATGTGGATGTGATAGGAAGCGTTAGGAGAAACACACTGAGGTGGTTTGGCCATGTGGAGAGGATGGAGAGTGAGAGACTGACGAGGAGAGTGTGAAGGAGCGTTGTGGTGTGGATGTGGATGTGATAGGAAGCGTTAGGAGAAACACACTGAGGTGGTTTGGCCATGTGGAGAGGATGTAGAGTGAGAGACTGACGAGGAGAGTGTGAAGGAGCGTTGTGGTGTGGATGTGGACGTGATAGGAAGCGTTAGGAGAAACACACTGAGGTGGTTTGGCCATGTGGAGAGGATGGAGAGTGAGAGACTGACGAGGAGAGTGTGAAGGAGCGTTGTAGTGTGGATGTGGATGTGATAGGAAGCGTTAGGAGAAACACACTGAGGTGGTGTGGCCATGTGGAGAGGATGGAGAGTGAGAGACTGACGAGGAGAGTGTGAAGGAGCGTTGTGGTGTGGATGTGGATGTGATAGGAAGCGTTAGGAGAAACACACAGAGGTGGTTTGGCCATGTGGAGAGGATGGAGAACGAGAGACTAACGAGGAGAGTGTATGTGATTCAGGTGGAGGGGGAGGCTGAGGATGAGATGGAGGGATGGAGTTGAGAGGTATATGAGAGAGGGGGGCGTGAGACGAGGGGGGGGAGTGCAGTGAGATGGCGTTCGACAAGGCGGCATGGAGGCAATTTGTTTGTGGCCACCCCTTACGGGATTAAGGCGTCTGGCAATAGATAGACAACCATCATCTTACTCCTTCTGCTGTTACTGTGAGCCCAGGTTCATTTGGACGTGAACCCGGTGGACTGCAGGCTGATGTGGTCTTTCTGCTGCAGTCCACTATCCCCTTTGATGCAGAAGGAGAGATGAGGAGCAGTTATGGCTGGGCAGCGGAGCCACTTGGTTATATCGGTGCCACCACTTGAAGGCATCTATCTCAAGCACTGCACTACACCTAGGGATGGCTCAGTCTGCTGGGTTGGGCGTGGGTTTGGCGGGGTGAGCAGGAGATGAGTAAATGATACGAGATAGACACCGATAAAGCTGACTGTACCCTCCTCACAACACAAAAATTGCCCGCTGGAGTGGAAGAGGAGAGTTATAAATAGGCTAAAAATAAATAAATAAATAAATCAATCAATCAAACTGTTAAGGAAGAGGTTTACAGAGTCAGGTTATGTTTTTCATGACTCTCACATATGTCCAAAAAATCATTACTTCCAGTGGGTAGTATTCACCAGCATAAACAACTTTCCTCTCTGATATTTCCTTAGTAATTTGGTCTGAAGTCTGAATAAGGGTTTGGAGAAGGTATCAATTGCAATAAAAATAAAATATAATCGAACTGCATTAACTTCTGCCCGAGTAAAATCCAAATTAGTTTATTCTTCGTGTCAAATGATTTTACTGAAGTTTGGAAAGACCGCTCAATCTGGAAGGGCTTATTTTGAATCTATTTAACCTCTCTAGTTCGAAAAGTCTGAGCAAAATCGTTAGGAAATAGCAATAATAAAATAAAAAGGTATATTCTGCCTCCATGCATTAATAAACATCGGAAAAATGAACGGAAAAATGAATTCGAGTTGTTTTGAAAGCTTTGGCAAACACCTCAGCTGACGAGAATATATACCATAGTTACCGTTATTTAGGACCATTTTCTCTTATACATAATTCATAGAAAATGTTAGTTTATAGGTGTGTCGTGCCTATATCTAAAAATTAAACGTGATTTTTGGAACTACAGAATTATTATTACTATTATTAACAATTATTATTATTATTATTTCAAACAGAATAAGTTAGATACAACTTTAGAGTGATTTCTGGAACTACAGAATTAATATTATTCTATCTATCTATCTATATACCTAGGCTGCTTCCCCCAAGGAAAGGGAGGTAGCCGAGACAGGACGACTCACTCTCCATTTACTCATCCATTCAAACACATTCATTCACATCTTAGCCCCAAAGGGGAGAACGGACAGATCCTCACCGCATCACACCGCACAAGGGTCAACTGCGCAATGCAATCAGTGACATCCACAGCAGGGCCCGACAGCAGAACTGGTTTACCCCTGCCACATCATAACAGACCCATCCCCTTACCCGCACCTGACCTGACTAGCTGATCAGACCAAATGCGGAAGAATATCCCCTCAGGGCTGCGTCATCACTTATTCATTCACAATTTCTCTCCATTTATTTCTGTCACGCACAGCCACTCTTCCTTGCTCAACAGACATCCCTCTCGCATCCAGCGCTCTCTTCACACTGTCCATCCATCCCATTCGTGGTCTTCCTCTCAGTCTTACACCTCTCACATCAGATCTAGTTATCTTTTTCACCAATCGCTCATTATCCATTCTCTCCATATGCCCAAACCATTGCAACACCCTCTGCTCAACTCTACCAGCCATCTCCCGAACAACTCCAGTTCTCCTTCGCACTTCATCATTTCGCACCCGATCCATACGCGTCACTCCACACATACTCCTCAGACACCTCATCTCCATTACATTCAAACTTTTCCTCTCTGCTACACCCATATTCCATGTTTCAGCCCCATATAATGCAGTCGGTACCACAACACCCTCATACAACCTTCTCTTTACATCCATTCTAAGCGAACGACATTTAAACACTTTTTTCATTCCTTCCAGCACCTTTCCTACTTCATTTATTCTAAACTTCACTTCTGCATCTATTCTTCCATCCACAGCAACATGTGACCCTAGATATTTAAAACAATCTACCTAATCAAGCAACTCACCATTCAAAACTATATTCATCCCCCTACCATCTATCAACCTCGTACACTTCATCACTTTACTCTTATTCTCATTTAATTTCAATTTCCTCCTTTCACACACCCTTCCAAACTCCTCTACCAACTGTCTCAATCTCTCCTCTGAATCAGTCACCAGTGCAGTATCATCTGCAAACAGCAGCTGCTTCAGATTCCACTCTCCTCCATCAACATTTACCAGACTCAGACCACCTAAAACTCTTGCATTCACCTCCCTTACAACACCATCCATGTAAATATTAAACAACCAAGGCGACATCACACATCCCTGTCGCAGCCCCACTCTCACGGGAAACCAATCACTCACAGCATTTCCCACTCTTACACACGCTCTACTATTTACATAAAAACTTTTCACCCCTTTTAGTAACCTACCATCAAGTCCATACAATCTTAAAACAGTCCACAAAGCCTCCCTATCAATTCTATCATACGCTTTCTCTAAATCCATAAATGCCCAAAACACATCCTTGCCTTTCGCTAAATACTTTTCACACACTTGTCTCACAGCAAACACCTGATCAACGCATCCCCTCCCTCTCCTAAAGCCACACTGCTCATCACTAATCACTCCCTCTGTACCCTCTCTAACTCTCATAATTAACACTCTACCATACACTTTACCCACAACACTCAACAGACTTATACCCCTAAAGCTAGTACATTTATACTTATCACCCTTGCCTTTATACAACGGGACCAAACAAGCACTTGCCCAGTCAATTGGCACCATACCTTTCTCAAAGCACACATTCAATAATCTTACTAACCAGTCAACAATAGTCACTCCACCACCCTTCAGGCATTCCACAGCACACCCATCCATACCTGCAGCTTTCCCTGTTTTCATCTCCTTTACTGCCTTCTCCACTTCCTCCTTCGTGATCAAAGAATCATTCAACTCTCCCAACACATTTATTCCTTGCACCCTTCTATCTGCCACAATCTAAGCCACCCTTTCCTCCTCTACATTTAACAATCTTTCAAAATACTCTGCCCATCTCTTCCTTACTGCATCCATCTCAATTAACATCCTTCCATCCTCTGCTTTTACTCGTTCTTCCTTCCCAGACTCTCCCTTTCGCACCCTTTTCACCTCCTTCCAAAACATTTTCTTATTCTGTTGAAAATTCTCTGTCAGCCGCTTACCCCACCTCTCATCTGCTGCCACTTTAGCATCACGCACAGCCCTTCTCGCTCTATTCCTCTTTTCCTTTTACCTTTCATATGACATCTCATCCTTCCTCTGCAGCCACACTTCATATGCACGTCTCTTCTCAGCCACAGCCATACTTACTTCCTCGCACCACCATTCACTTCCTTTTCTTACACCACCACCCACACGTCTCACACCACACACCTCTTCTGCATGCCCCACCACAGCACTCTTAAACAACTGCCATTCCTCCTCCACGCTGCCATTTTCCCGATCTTTCACTGCGTTCCACTCATCTTTCAATTTCTCCTGATACTCTATCTTTTTCTCTCTTTTATCTAACTCACTCACTTTCAAAACCTCCCTGCCACACCTAACCCTCCTAGCTCTCACCCATCTCTTACCTACTCTTAACTTTCCCTCCACCAGGTAGTGGTCAGACATACCTCCACCCTCCCCTCTCAGAACTCTCACATCCAACAATCTTCCTATTACATTCCTAGACACAACCACATAGTCCATCAAGGCTCTATCAACAACCCTTCCACCCTCCTGTCTCACCCATGTATACTTATAAATATCTTTCTTCTCAAACAGCGTATTCCCAATCACCATCTCTCGCTCAACACACATCGCTATCATTCGTTCCCCATTTTCATTTCTTCCAGGCACACCATGCATACCAACTACGCCTTCAACTGCTACATTTCCCA
>NC_137009.1:212500-215000 GCF_032717465.1 Coenobita brevimanus
TGTCTGTCTGTCTATCTATCAATCTATCTATCTATATCTATCTATTTATCAGTCTATCCATCTATCTATCTTTCTATCTATCTATCTATCAGTCTATCTATCTATCTCTAGTCAGACGCCATAATCCCGTAAGGGGTGGCTGTTTGTCTTTGAGTTAGTTGTTTTACGGGGAGGGGCACTAACCCTCCACCAACCCACTTGTTGACACGTAGGGAACACGTATGGGTTGGTTATATGGTTACCACCCAGCGTTGTAAATGGTTTCCTGGCTTACAGGAAACCATTAGGCTTGTCACTCAATGTAAAGCCACCTGAAAAGGAAAGAAGAGTAATAAAAAGTGACAGGAAAGATGGGAGAAATAGGAAGAGAGGAGGACAGACACAGAAAAAGAATGATAAAGGTGAAGGAAGAAGTAGGCAGCACTACATCAAGTGAGTGGATGATGGTGAGAAATAGGAAGAGAGGAGGACAGACACAGAAAAAGAATGATAAAGGTGAAGGAAGAAGGAGGCGCACTACATCAAGTGAGTGGACGATCTCAGAGTTATATTTTACAATCAGTATGGTCATGATCGCTGGGTATTATCAAATCTATTTCTTCTATATGCCTTTTGACTGACGCTGCATCCTGTGAGGGCCGGTCTGAACAATATAACCTCTATGCAAATGTCCCTACTCATCAACAACCCCTTCTCCATAGCTCATCACCCTCCTCAGTATATTTACCCTCGTGATGAGGTAGGAATGAGTCTCCTTGGTTACTAGTCAAATCCACCCTTCAATCTGACTACACCTGGCCATCAACTGAACTGAAAAGGGTTAGGGATCTTTGTCACTCTCCCTCTCTCTCTCTCTCTCTCTCTCTCTCTCCCTCAATACAAGCCACTTTCCTCCCCCCTCCATCAGTAGTCAACATCTCTCCTGATATTCTGTCTATTTCACACAAACATCAGTCTATATCCACCATCAACTCTCCATCTCATTCCCGCACTGCTTCTGTCACTCCCCAGCCGCCTTTCTCTCCCTTTTTCCTCACTTCTCTCTAAAACTCTCTCTCTCTCTCTAAAACTCTCTCTCTAAAACTCTTTCTCTCTCTCTAAAACTCTTTCTTTCTCTCTAAAACTCTCTCTCTAAAACTCTTTCTCTCTACAACTCTTTTTTTCTCTCTAAAACTTTCTCTCTAAAACTTTCTCTCTAAAACTCTTTCTTTCTAAAACTCTTTCTCTCTCTCTAAAACTCTCTTTCTCTCTAAAACTCTTTCTCTCTAAAACTCTTTCTTTCTCTCTAAAACTTTCTCTCTAAAACTCTTTCTCTCTAAAACTTTCTTTCTCTCTAAAACTCTCTCTCTCTCTCTCTAACTCTTTCTCTCTCTCTAAAACTCTCTCTTTCTCTCTAAAACTCTCTTTCTCTCTAAAACTTTCTCTCTCTAAAACTCTTTCTCTCTCTAAAACTCTTTCTCTCTAAAACTCTTTCTCTCTCTCTCAATCTGTTTCTCTCTAAAACTCTTTCTTTCTCTCTAAAACTCTTTCTCTGTGTCTCTAAAACTCTTTCTTTCTCTCTAAAACTCTTTCTCTCTCTCTCTAAGACTCTTTCTCTCTCTCTAAAACTTTCTCTCTCTCTAAAACTCTCTCTCTCTCTCTAAAACTCTTTCTCTCTAAAACTCTCTTTCTCTCTAAAACTCTCTCTCTCTCTCTCTCTCTCTCTCTCTCTCTCTAAAACTCTCTCTCTCTCTCTCTCTCTAAAACTCTTTCTCTCTAAAACTCTCTCTTTCTCTGTAAAACTCTTTCTCTCTCTAAAACTCTTTCTCTCTCTATAAAACTCTTTCTCTCTCTATAAAACTCTTTCTCTCTAAAACTCTTTCTTTCTCTCTAAAACTCTTTCTTTCTCTCTAAAACTCTTTCTCTCTAAAACTTTCTCTCTAAAACTCTTTCTTTTTCTCTAAAACTCTCTCTCTCTCTCTCTCTCTCTAACTTTCTCTCTCCCTAAAACTCTCTCTTTCTCTCTAAAACTCTCTCTTTCTCTCTAAAACTTTCTCTCTCTCAATCTGTTTCTCTCTAAAACTCTTTCTTTCTCTCTAAAACTCTTTCTCTGTCTCTCTAAAACTCTTTCTTTCTCTCTAAAACTCTTTCTCTCTCTCTCTAAGACTCTTTCTCTCTCTCTAAAACTCTTTCTCTCTCTCTAAAACTCTCTCTCTAAAACTCTTTCTCTCTAAAACTCTCTCTCTTTCTCTCAAACTCTCTCTCTCTCTCTCTCTCTCTCTCTAAAACTCTCTCTCTCTCTCTCTAAAACTCTCTCTCTCTAAAACTCTCTCTTTCTCTGTAAAACTCTTTCTCTGTAAAACTCTTTCTCTCTCTAAAACTCTTTCTCTCTCTATAAAACTCTTTCTTTCTCTCTAAAACTCTTTCTCTCTAAAACTCTTTCTTTCTCTCTAAAACTCTTTCTTTCTCTCTAAAACTCTTTCTCTCTAAAACTCTTTCTTTCTCTCTAAAACTCTTTCTC
>NC_137009.1:222500-225000 GCF_032717465.1 Coenobita brevimanus
ATATGGCTCTCTCTCTGTCTCTGTCTGTCTGTCTGTCTCTCTCTCTCACACACACACACACACACACTCTCTCACCCACTCACTCACTCACTCTCTCTCTCTCTCTCTCTCTCTCTCTCTCACACACACACACACACACACACACACACACACACCATTAGATCCTGTAGTCAGTCAGAATATTCATATATTCAGTTCGTCACAAACACACACACAACACAAAACAAAAATAATATTATTGTTTTAAAAAATTTGCATTATCAAAATCCTAGAGAGGGAGGGGGAGGCCAAGGATGAGATGGAGGGATGGAGCGGGAAGGTATATGAGAGAGGGGGGGGTGAACTGGGAGGAGGGCAGTGAAATGGCGGGGTGACGTGGAGGCGATTTGTTTGTGGCCACCCCGTATGAGGGATTAAGGAGTCTGGCAATAGATAGATAGACAGAAAATCAAAATTGTAGTTGCTTTCCATATATATTTTTTTGTGCGCATTTGCAAGCGAAAAAAAATGCACAGATGGTTAGATTGGTGCTATATATATACCTTTATATGTAGGGTAAAGGAAGCTCCCTAACGCCTCTTCCTAAGCGATTCATTTTCCTTATTACTCCTCATTGTGTTAAAAAATAAATCGCTAAGGAAGAGGTGTTGGGGAGCTTCCTTTACCAGCATTTCATATCAGAGTCTAAATTCAGAATGGGACGCGTGAATATCAGAGTCTAAATTCAGAGTCTAAATTGGCCTCCTCCTCACTAAGATTCTTCCCCAGGTTTATATATATAACAAAGAATTCAAATAACACACATAAAAATAACAAGAATTCAAATAACACATAAAAAATAACAAAGAATTCAAATAACACATAAAAAATAACAAGAATTCAAATAACACATAAAAAATAACAAGAATTCAAATAACACGCATAAAAATAACAAAGAATTCAAATAACACCCATAATAATAACAAGAATTCAAATAATACACATAATAATAACAAGAATTCAAATAACACACATAATAATAACAAGAATTCAAATAACACACATAATAATAACAAGAATTCAGTTAACACACTTGCTTATCCGGCCAAACACCACTCCTTTATCCAGCCAAACACGACTCCCTTATCTGGCCAAACACTCGCTTATCCGTCCAAACACCACTCCTTTATCCGGCCAAACACCACTCCTTTATCCGGCCAAACACGACTCCCTTATCTGGCCAAACACTTGCTTATCTGGCCAAACACCACTCGTTTATAAAACACACACACACGGGAATTATTCAGGCCATGTGCTTCCTTTTCCTGTTTTTTTTTTTTTAGTGCCGGGAGAACTGTTTATGTATAGTCTATCTGTCTATCTATTGCCATATGCCTTAATCCCGTAAGGGGTGGCCACAAACAAATCGCCTCCATGTCACCCGCCATCTCACTCCCCTGCTCCCAGCTCACACCCCCCTCTCTCATATACCTCTCCACTCCATCCCTCCATCTCATCCTTGGCCTCCTCCCCCCTCTCTCATATACCTCTCCACTCCATCCCTCCATCTCATCCTCGGCCTCCCCCTCCCTCTCCCCCACTTATGTAGTATCCCTTTAACAATTGCCCAAACAAAAATCTCTTCGTGATATTTACTGCGGATGGCTGTGTGGTTAGGTTTATCTCCATCTATCTATCTATCTATCTATCCATCTATCTGTCAGTCTATCTCTAGCCAGACGCCATAATCCCGTAAGGGGTGGCCGTTTGTCTTTGAGTTAGTTGTTTTACGGGGAGGGGCACTAACCCTCCGCCAACCCACTTGTTGACACGTAGGGAACACGTATGGGGTGGTTATATGGTTACCACCCAGCGTTGTAAATGGTTTCCTGGCTTACAGGAAACCATTAGGCTTGTCACTCAATGTAAAGCCACCTGAAAAGGAAAGAAGAGTAATAAAAAGTGACAGGAAAGATGGGAGAAATAGGAAGAGAGGAGGACAGACACAGAAAAAGAATGATACAGGTGAAGGAAGAAGTAGGCAGCACTACATCAAGTGAGTGGATGATGATGAGAAATAGGAAGAGAGGAGGACAGGCACAGAAAAAGAATGATAAAGGTGAAGGAAGAAGTAGGCAGCACTACATCAAGTGAGTGGATGATGGTGAGAAATAGGAAGAGAGGAGGACAGACACAGAAAAAGAATGATAAAGGTGAAGGAAGAAGTAGGCAGCACTACATCAAGTGAGTGGATGATGGTGAGAAATAGGAAGAGAGGAGGACAGACACAGAAAAAGAATGATAAAGGTGAAGGAAGAAGTAGGCAGCACTACATCAAGTGAGTGGATGATGGTGAGAAATAGGAAGAGAGGAGGACAGACACAGAAAAAGAATGATAAAGGTGAAGGAAGAAGTAGGCAGCACTACATCAAGTGAGTGGATGATGGTGAGAAATAGGAAGAGAGGAGGACAGACACAGAAAATGAATGATAAAGGTGAAGGAAGAAGTAGGCAGCACTAC
>NC_137009.1:230000-232500 GCF_032717465.1 Coenobita brevimanus
TGATAGGAAGCGTTAGGAGAAACACACTGAGGTGGTTTGGCCATGTGGAGAGGATGGAGAGTGAGAGACTGACGAGGAGAGTGTGAAGGAGCGTTGTGGTGTGGATGTGGATGTGATAGGAAGCGTTAGGAGAAACACACTGAGGTGGTTTGGCCATGTGGAGAGGATGGAGAGTGAGAGACTGACGAGGAGAGTGTGAAGGAGCGTTGTGGTGTGGATGTGGATGTGATAGGAAGCGTTAGGAGAAACACACTGAGGTGGTTTGGCCATGTGGAGAGGATAGAGAGTGAGAGACTGACGAGGAGAGTGTGAAGGAGCGTTGTGGTGTGGATGTGGATGAGATAGGAAGCGTTAGGAGAAACACACTGAGGTGGTTTGGCCATGTGGAGAGGATGGAGAGTGAGAGACTGACGAGGAGAGTGTGAAGGAGCGTTGTGGTGTGGATGTGGATGTGATAGGAAGCGTTAGGAGAAACACACTGAGGTGGTTTGGCCATGTGGAGAGGATGGAGAGTGAGAGACTGACGAGGAGAGTGTGAAGGAGCGTTGTGGTGTGGATGTGGATGTGATAGGAAGCGTTAGGAGAAACACACTGAGGTGGTTTGGCCATGTGGAGAGGATGTAGAGTGAGAGACTGACGAGGAGAGTGTGAAGGAGCGTTGTGGTGTGGATGTGGATGTGATAGGAAGCGTTAGGAGAAACACACTGAGGTGGTTTGGCCATGTGGAGAGGATGGAGAGTGAGAGACTGACGAGGAGAGTGTGAAGGAGCGTTGTGGTGTGGATGTGGATGTGATAGGAAGCGTTAGGAGAAACACACTGAGGTGGTTTGGCCATGTGGAGAGGATGGAGAGTGAGAGACTGACGAGGAGAGTGTGAAGGAGCGTTGTGGTGTGGATGTGGATGTGATAGGAAGCGTTAGGAGAAACACACTGAGGTGGTTTGGCCATGTGGAGAGGATGGAGAGTGAGAGACTGACGAGGAGAGTGTGAAGGAGCGTTGTGGTGTGGATGTGGATGTGATAGGAAGCGTTAGGAGAAACACACTGAGGTGGTTTGGCCATGTGGAGAGGATGGAGAGTGAGAGACTGACGAGGAGAGTGTGAAGGAGCGTTGTGGTGTGGATGTGGATGAGATAGGAAGCGTTAGGAGAAACACACTGAGGTGGTTTGGCCATGTGGAGAGGATGGAGAGTGAGAGACTGACGAGGAGAGTGTGAAGGAGCGTTGTGGTGTGGATGTGGATATGATAGGAAGCGTTAGGAGAAACACACTGAGGTGGTTTGGCCATGTGGAGAGGATGGAGAGTGAGAGACTGACGAGGAGAGTGTGAAGGAGCGTTGTGGTGTGGATGTGGATGTGATAGGAAGCGTTAGGAGAAACACACTGAGGTGGTTTGGCCATGTGGAGAGGATGGAGAGTGAGAGACTGACGAGGAGAGTGTGAAGGAGCGTTGTGGTGTGGATGTGGATGTGATAGGAAGCGTTAGGAGAAACACACTGAGGTGGTTTGGCCATGTGGAGAGGATGGAGAGTGAGAGACTGACGAGGAGAGTGTGAATGAGCGTTGTGGTGTGGATGTGGATGTGATAGGAAGCGTTAGGAGAAACACACTGAGGTGGTTTGGCCATGTGGAGAGGATGGAGAGTGAGAGACTGACGAGGAGAGTGTGAAGGAGCGTTGTGGTGTGGATGTGGATGTGATAGGAAGCGTTAGGAGAAACACACTGAGGTGGTTTGGCCATGTGGAGAGGATGGAGAGTGAGAGACTGACGAGGAGAGTGTGAAGGAGCGTTGTGGTGTGGATGTGGATGTGATAGGAAGCGTTAGGAGAAACACACTGAGGTGGTTTGGCCATGTGGAGAGGATGGAGAGTGAGAGACTGACGAGGAGAGTGTTTGTGAGTGAGGTGGATGAAGGGAGAGGGAGGGGGAGGCCAAGGATGAGATGGAGGGATGGAGTGGAGAGGTATATGAGAGAGGGGGGTGTGAGCTGGGAGCAGGACAGTGAAATGGTGGGGGACAGTTTGACATGGGGGCGATTTGTTTGTGGCCACCCCTTACGGGATTAAGACGTCTGGCAATAGAGATATTTTTTTATGGAAAGAAGAACCAAAGGCCATGTTAAGGAAGTGTAGGTGAATTTTTGCTTTCAATTGTACTCTTGTGGGTAAAATTGACTGCCATGGGATTAAGTTAATATTGTTGTTTTTTATTTTTCTTCATGCGGTTAAGGAAGCTCCCTAAAACCTCTTCCTTACCGATTTATTTTTGGATACGGTTGGCTCATATCGTTTGGTACGGTGTTTTTGCAGTGTATGAGTATTACTACCACCACCACCACAAACGCTACTACTACTACCACCACCACCATCACTACTACTACTACTACTACAACTACTACTATTACAACCACCACAACCATCACTACTACTACCACCACTACTTCTACTATTACTATTACCACCAGCACCACCACCACTACTACCACCACCACCACTACTACT
>NC_137009.1:235000-250000 GCF_032717465.1 Coenobita brevimanus
GCATACGGGCTAAATGCTTGAACGTGAAGCACTTGGATCCCTTAATTACATTCGATTATTCACTGTGTCCTTTGATAGGGAGGGGGAGGCCGAGGATGAGATGGAGGGATGGACTGGAGAGGTATATGAGAGAGGGGGTGTGTGAGCTGGGAGCAGGGCAGTGAAATGGCGAGGGACAGGGCGACAAGGAGGCGATTTGTTTGTGGCCACCCCTTACGGGATGAAGGCGTCTGGCAATAGACAGATAGATCCTTTGATGATTCTTTTGATATCAGTGCACCCTTGTAATTACCACTGTCCCGCACCCCCTACGAGTACATTGCATCAGGAGTACAAGTAAGGTTACTGTACTGTACTATGCATTACATTCCATGGCTAATTCAGGAAGGAGAAGAGTACTCGTGCCTGTTGTCCCAGGTTCATCTGAAACGAGAACCCAGTGGACTGCCGAATGAAGTTGATTTTCCTCTACAGTCCACCATCCTCCTTTTGGGGGATAAGGAGGGAACTGAGGGACCTTTGGTTAAGCAGGGTTGGGCCGGGTCGGGTCGGGTCGCTCATGGTTCACTGTACTGACATAGGTATAAACACGTGGGTGATATGGGTGCATCAATATGGTAGTCAACCCCCGGCATTAGCAAGTTAAATCAGGCTCACCCCATGACGTGTAATTATCGCCACAACACATTACATCACGGCAATTATCCCGTTGACGTGCCAGTGCAAAATTACCCAACATTTCTTAAAATAACCTCGTAAACATCAAAGCAAATTGCCACGCCGCTCGGCTCTACCCTCGCCCTCCTCTGCGTTGAACTGGCGTGGCCTTGTTACCCCACCTGGCTTGTTAATATGTCAGGACTCTAAAATATCATAACACTAAATAATAGCTAGTAACGTACATATGTAATCTAGAGGTTAAATGAAAGGCATGGCTAGGGCTGGAGGAAAAGGCGTTGGCACATTCACTCACTCAGGAATGCCACAGACAACTAGCTGTGACGCCTGATTGGAAAGTCCCCAGGCTCGGGAAAGTTCCACACAACCATGCCCTACACATGACACAACCACTCATACACAGGAGAGGAGTCAGCAGGCAGATGGAGTCAGGAGAGAGAAGAGAGAGAAGGTTTTAGGAGAGAGAGAGAGGCACGGTGGGGAAAGGCAGGTGCGCGGGTCAGCAAGTAGCTCTCATCTCATTACGCTCTGTGAGACTGACTGTGTTACTCTCGACATATTCCCTTTGAAGAAAATGAACCACAGTCAAACCCCAGACTCACCATTATCTTTCTCCTCGACGACAGGAACAAGTAACATTCTCTCCTTTCGTAAAATAAGTAGGAGAGGATGGAGAGTGAGAGACTAACGAGGAGAATGTATGTGAGTGAGGTGGAGGTGGGGAGAGGGAGGGGGAGGCCGAGGCTGAGATGGAGGGATGGAGTGGAGAGGTATATGAGAGATGGGGGTGTGTGTAGGCTGGCGGGGGACAGGACAACATGGAGGCGATTTGTTTGTGGCCACCCCTTACGGGATTAAGGCGTCTGGCAATAGATAGACAGATAGACAGATGGGTTCCTACTTGGAGTATCAGACAGCAGAATTTAACACTGAGAAATTAGACAGATAATTGTAGTACACACACACACACACACACACACACACACACACACACACACACACAGAGAGAGAGAGAGAGAGAGAGAGAGAGAGAGAGAGAGAGAGAGAGAGAGAGAGAGAGAGAGAGAGAATAAAGAAATTCAAGCGTACGTGAGAGGGATAAAGAGAGACAGACAGACAGACAGACAGACACACACACACACACACACACACACACACACACACACAGAATAAAGAAATTCAAGTGTATGTGAGAGGGATAAAGAGAGACAGACAGACAGACAGACACACACACACACACACACACACACACACACACACACACACACACACACACACACACACACACACACACACACACACACACACACACACACACACACACACACACACACAAAGACCACAGGCAAAAGATATTCACAGATAAACATAAAAAAAACATCATTCTTTCGTAGGAGAGAGAGAGAGAGAGAGAGAGAGAGAGAGAGAGAGAGAGAGAGAGAAACAAGAACACAGACAGAGACAGAAAGAGACAGAAAGAGAAAATTAGACAGAAATAGGCAGACATATAAGTATACTATAGACAGACAGAGAGACAGCAAGTGAGGCACAGAATTCTATCTCGTGAGAAAGTGAGAGGGTAAAGAAGACAGGAACAGGGAAGACAGCGTGAGACAGACAGGCAGAAAGACACCTTGCTGTTATGTGAGAGAGAGATAAGCTGTCCTGTGATATGCGTAGACAGATTCAGAGAGACAGACAGCTAGGGAAGGGATCAGAGACAGGAGAGACAGAAAGGCTCAGTGACAGACAGAGACACGGGCAAGGACGAGGGCAGAGAATGACACAGACAGACAAAGAAACACAAACCAAGACACAGGAAGAAACATATAGATGGACAGTGATTACGGTGGAGACACAGAACCAGGTAAACACTGCAAAAGGTAAACCCAGACGAAGAAAAACGCGTGTGTGTATGTTCGTGAGGAGGTTGGAAGAGAGACAGACAGACAGACAGACACAGAGAAGGACACTGCGATAGGAAACAGAGAGAGACAGACAGAAGGAAGCGAATAATTCCAGACACAAGCACGGACTAACATAAGTCGTGTGTGTGTGTGTGTGTGTGTGTGTGTGTGTGTGTGTGTGTGTGTGTGCGAGAGAGAGAGAGAGAGAGAGAGAGAGAGAGAGAGGGAGGCCTGGGTTGGGTTGGGCTGGGTTGGGCTGGGTTGGGTTGGGTTGGGTTGGGTTGGGTTGGGCTGGGCTGGGCTGGGTTGGTCTGCGTTGGGCTGGGTTGGGTTGGGCTGGGTTGGGTTGGGTTGGGCTGGGCTGGGTTGGGCTGGGTTGGGCTGGGTTGGGTTGGGTTGGGTTGGTCTGGGTTGGTCTGGGTTGGGCTGGGTTGGGAAGGGTTGGGCAGGGCTGGGTTGGGTTGGGTTGGGTTGGGTTGGGTTGGGCTGGGCTGGGCTGGGTTGGGTTGGGCTGGGCTGGGCTGGGTTGGGCTGGGTTGGGCTGAGCTGGGTTGGGCTGGGTTGGGTTGGGCTGGGTTGGGTTGAGGTTGGGTTGGGTTGGGCTGGGCTGGGTTGGGTTGGGCTGGGTTGGGTTGGGTTGGGCTGGGCTGGGCTGGGTTGGGCTGGGTTGGGTTGGGCTGGGTTGGGTTGGGCTGGGTTGGGCTGGGCTGGGCTGGGTTGGGCTGGGTTGGGCTGGGTTGGGCTGGGTTGGGTTGGGTTGGGCTGGGTTGGGTTGGGTTGGGCTGGGTTGGGCTGGGTTGGGCTGGGCTGGGCTGGGTTGGGCTGGGTTGGGCTGGGTGGGGGGCTTGCTAAGGATCAATGGCCTATGTTAAAGGTGAGGAGGTTGAGTGCTGAGGCGGTCAGGTACCCCAACACCTGGCGCTCACCTGTATAAGAAGGAAATAATAAGAGAGGTAGCCTAATAAGCGTGAGAGTGAGAGACTGACGAGGAGAGTATATGTGTGAGGTGGAGGGGGGGAGAGGGAGGGGGAGGCCAAGGATGAGATGAAGGGATGAAGTGGAGGGGTATATGAGAGAGGGGGGTGAGAGCTGGGAGCAGGGCAATGAAATGGCAGAGAGGGCGACATGGAGGCGATTTGTTTGTGGCCACTCCTTATGGGATTAAGGCGTCTGGCAATAGATAGATAGATAGATAAGCGTGAAATCGAATGACGTGGGATAGGTGTGGACTAACTCAACTATTTTTGCCCCAACTTAAACTAACTCATCTAGCCTAAGCAAATCTAGGCAGCATAATCAAACCTGCCTTCACCCTCCCTTACATAACCCACCTTCACTCTACCCACCAATTTCGATGCCTATTTCCACTCCTTAATAGGGCCACAATCCTTACCTGAGAGGGCGAATGTTGACGTAAATCCTCCTATAGCTAATCCTTGACTACCTCAAACTAATCCCTTTTACTCGAGGATAATCTCAACACGAGTGCCACTTAAAAGACCAATAATCTTAAATGTGAGAGGCTGAGGATATCTGCAATGCCCCAAATCCTATCTATCTATCTATTGCCAGACGCCTTAATCCCGTAAGGGGTGGCCACAAACAAATCGCCTCCATGTCGCCCTGTTCCCCTCACCATTTCACTGCCCTGCTCCCAGCTCACACACCCCTCTCTCACATACCTCTCCACTCCATCCCTTCATCTCATCCTTGGCCTCCCCCCTCCCTTTCCCCCCTCCACCTCACTCACATACACTCTCCTCGTTAGTCTCTCACTCTCAAATCCTAACACTAACTGATCCTAACCCAACACGACCTGACACAACCCAACCCACACCAGCCTTTCCCTAACACCGCTTTTCGTATTATGTATCTGTGTCTCTTGATTATCCTGCGTTCAAGATTTTTTTCAGTGTAAGAGAAATACACTGAGGTGGTTTGGCCATGTGGAGAGGAAGGAGAATGAAAGACTGACTAAGAGGGTGTATGTGGGTGAAGTGGAGGGAGGGAGAGGGAGGGGTAGACCGAGGATGAGGTGGAGGGATGGAGCTGAGATGGTTTGGACATGTGGAGAGGAAGGAGAATGAAAGACTGACTAAGAGGGTGTATGTGGGTGAAGTGGAGGGAGGGAGAGGGAGGGGTAGACCGAGGATGAGGTGGAGGGATGGAGCTGAGATGGTTTGGACATGTGGAGAGGATGGAGAATGAAAGACTGACTAAGAGGGTGTATGTGAGTGAAGTGAAGGAAGAGGGAAGGGAAGACCGAGGATGAGGTGGAGGGATGGAGTGGAGAGGTATATGAGGGAAGGGGGAGTGAGTTGGTGGAAGGGCAGTCAAATGGTGGGTGACAGAGCGACTTGGAGGCGTTTTGTCTGCGGCTACCCTTTGCGGGATTAGGGCGTCGGGCTATAGATAGATAGATAGATAGAAGATACAGCCATCACTAACACGCTACTATTACTGCTACTACTACTACTGCTACTACTACTACTACTACTACTAGA
Organism: Coenobita brevimanus; assembly: GCF_032717465.1. Classification (NCBI taxonomy): domain Eukaryota; kingdom Metazoa; phylum Arthropoda; class Malacostraca; order Decapoda; family Coenobitidae; genus Coenobita; species Coenobita brevimanus. The sequence continues at coordinate 240,090 of NC_137009.1, forward strand.
GAGAGATGGGGTGGTGTGGCGGTGATGGTTGTGTAGTGGTGATGCGTTCCGTGCCTGCCACTCCTCCCCACGCGAGAGTTTCCAAGCCATACTCTCTTGAATAGTTTAACGACGACGGCGAGAAGACGGGCACACGAAAAGACCACTAAGGCAGAAGAATCAAGCATATTTTGGTCTATTTTGGTCTATTGGTCTGGAAAATTGGTCTGGAAATCGTGGGTGTGTGTGCAGCGTGACCTTCTCTGCGTTAACAAGACCCTAACTCACTAACGATGGGGTAACGAGCCAACGACCTTGTTAGAAGCGCCTTGTCTCACTCACCTAACCATGCTTGGGTATACAGGAAGATATGATGAGTGCACGTACACGTATATATAAAACGTACATACTTATACTAATAGGCACACACACACACACACACACACACACACACACACACACACACACACACACACACACACACACACACTTTCTCCTTTTTATATATACGGATTCATGGGAAAGAATAATGATGAAAGAATAATGATGATGATAATGATTAATTTGATGATGATGATGATGATAATGATGATGATGATGATGATGATGATGACTGATAAAATTCACCTTTGATTGCAGTGTTTGACATTTACAAAGAGAGAGAGAGAGAGAGAGAGAGAGAGAGAATCACTTACCTACTACTACTACAACTACTACTACTGCTACCACTACTATTACTACTACTACTACTACTACTAATATTACTATTATCACAATTACTATTATTACTACTACTACTACTACAACTACTGCTACTGTTTCTTCTTCTTCTACCACTACTACTACTACTACTACTACTACTACTACTACTACTACTACTACTACTCCAGCCGGCAGAGAAGAGCCAGAATTTTTTCCCTCAAGGCAGTAAATTCTTCCCAACTTTGCATCATCCACGCCTGCCCTGCCCTCCTTCCACTCATCACCTCTCACGCCACCATCCACCCTGAGTCACTGCCAATTTCAGACTTATTCCCTTCTGATCTATCTATCTATCTATTGCCAGACGCCTCAATCCCGTTCTGGCTGGCCACAAACAAATCGCCTCCACGTTGTCCTGTCCCCCATCATTTCACCGCCCCGCTCCCCACTCACACGTCCCCCTCTCATATACCTCTCCACCCCATCCCTCCATCTCATCCTCGGCCTCCCCCTCCCTCCCCCCCTCTCCACCTCACTCACATACACTCTCCTCGTCAGCCTCTCACCCTCCATCCTCTCCACACACACTGTATATTTCCCTCCGTGGTATGGCTGGGAGGGATTTACATAGTTTTCAAAATCCTACCCTCGTTTGGGGGCAATTGTATGAGTGGATGGTGATAGAGGTGATGGGGGGTGAGAGGAGTGAGCTGAAGGGAGAGCAGTGAAATGGTGGGGGACAGGGCTACATGGGGGCGATTTGTTTGTGGCCACCCCTTATGGGCTACATGGGGGCGATTTGTTTGTGGCCAACCCTTATGGGATTATCTCCTGTTCATTACTGCATCACTTTCACCTTAACCTGGCCCAGATTTTCGTCCTTTTGCAGCATATTTCACGTAGCTCAGTGGCAGACGGAGACAGTGCTACGACTCTACATCCTTTCCATAGCACTTCTTCGTGACTTGCACCACATTCTAGTTCTTACCCCTTGTAGCAGCAATCAAGATGGAGAGATGGCAAGTTTACAGTTAGAGTATTACAGCCCTATATTCATTCCATAGCACTTCTTCGTGACTAGCACCATATCCTAATGTAACTTTCTAGGAACAGCCAAGCATTCAAGATGGAGAGATGGCAATTTTAGGCCGATTATCAGTGAACACCTTATAACAACTCATATATTCTGTCGCTTCTTGGAAATCTATCTATCTATCTATCTATCTATTGCCAGACGCCTTAATCCCGGAAGAGGTGGCCACAAATAAATCACCTCCATGTCACCCTGTACCCTGCCATTTCACTGCTTTGTTCCCAGCTCACACCCCCCTCTCTCATATACCTCTCCACTCCATCCCTCCATCTCATCCTCGGCCTCCCCGTCCCGCTCCCTCCGTCCACCTCACTCACATACACTCTCCTCGTCAGTCTCTCACTCTCCATCCTCTCCACATGGCCAAACCACCTCAGTGTGTTTCTCCTAACGCTTCCTATCACATCCACATCCACACCACAACGCTCCTTCACACTCTCCTCGTCAGTCTCTCACTCTCCATCCTCTCCACATGACCAAACCACCTCAGTGTGTTCCTCCTAACGCTTCCTATCACATCCACATCCACACCACAACGCTCCTTCACACTCTCCTCGTCAGTCTCTCACTCTCCATCCTCTCCACATGGCCAAACCACCTCAGTGTGTTTCTCCTAACGCTTCCTATCACATCCACATCCACACCACAACGCTCCTTCACACTCTCCTCGTCAGTCTCTCACTCTCCATCCTCTCCACATGGCCAAACCACCTCAGTGTGATTCTCCTAACGCTTCCTATCACATCCACATCCACACCACAACGCTCCTTCACACTCTCCTCGTCAGTCTCTCACTCTCCATCCTCTCCACATGGCCAAACCACCTCAGTGTGTTTCTCCTAACGCTTCCTATCACATCCACATCCACACCACAACGCTCCTTCACACTCTCCTCGTCAGTCTCTCACTCTCCATCCTCTCCACATGGCCAAACCACCTCAGTGTGTTTCTCCTAACGCTTCCTATCACATCCACATCCACACCACAACGCTCCTTCACACTCTCCTCGTCAGTCTCTCACTCTCCATCCTCTCCACATGGCCAAACCACCTCAGTGTGTTTCTCCTAACGCTTCCTATCACATCCACATCCACACCACAACGCTCCTTCACACTCTCCTCGTCAGTCTCTCACTCTCCATCCTCTCCACATGGCCAAACCACCTCAGTGTGTTTCTCCTAACGCTTCCTATCACATCCACATCCACACCACAACGCTCCTTCACACTCTCCTCGTCAGTCTCTCACTCTCCATCCTCTCCACATGGCCAAACCACCTCAGTGTGTTTCTCCTAACGCTTCCTATCACATCCACATCCACACCACAACGCTCCTTCACACTCTCCTCGTCAGTCTCTCACTCTCCATCCTCTCCACATGGCCAAACCACCTCAGTGTGTTTCTCCTAACGCTTCCTATCACATCCACATCCACACCACAACGCTCCTTCACACTCTCCTCGTCAGTCTCTCACTCTCCATCCTCTCCACATGGCCAAACCACCTCAGTGTGTTTCTCCTAACGCTTCCTATCACATCCACATCCACACCACAACGCTCCTTCACACTCTCCTCGTCAGTCTCTCACTCTCCATCCTCTCCACATGGCCAAACCACCTCAGTGTGTTTCTCCTAACGCTTCCTATCACATCCACATCCACACCACAACGCTCCTTCACACTCTCCTCGTCAGTCTCTCACTCTCCATCCTCTCCACATGGCCAAACCACCTCAGTGTGTTTCTCCTAACGCTTCCTATCACATCCACATCCACACCACAACGCTCCTTCACACTCTCCTCGTCAGTCTCTCACTCTCCATCCTCTCCACATGGCCAAACCACCTCAGTGTGTTTCTCCTAACGCTTCCTATCACATCCACATCCACACCACAACGCTCCTTCACACTCTCCTCGTCAGTCTCTCACTCTCCATCCTCTCCACATGGCCAAACCACCTCAGTGTGTTTCTCCTAACGCTTCCTATCACATCCACATCCACACCACAACGCTCCTTCACACTCTCCTCGTCAGTCTCTCACTCTCCATCCTCTCCACATGGCCAAACCACCTCAGTGTGTTTCTCCTAACGCTTCCTATCACATCCACATCCACACCACAACGCTCCTTCACACTCTCCTCGTCAGTCTCTCACTCTCCATCCTCTCCACATGGCCAAACCACCTCAGTGTGTTTCTCCTAACGCTTCCTATCACATCCACATCCACACCACAACGCTCCTTCACACTCTCCTCGTCAGTCTCTCACTCTCCATCCTCTCCACATGGCCAAACCACCTCAGTGTGTTTCTCCTAACGCTCCCTACCACATCCACATCCACACCACAACGCTCCTTCACACTCTCCTCGTCAGTCTCTCACTCTCCATCCTCTCCACATGGCCAAACCACCTCAGTGTGTTTCTCCTAACGCTTCCTATCACATCCACATCCACACCACAACGCTCCTTCACACTCTCCTCGTCAGTCTCTCACTCTCCATCCTCTCCACATGGCCAAACCACCTCAGTGTGTTTCTCCTAACGCTTCCTATCACATCCACATCCACACCACAACGCTCCTTCACACTCTCCTCGTCAGTCTCTCACTCTCCATCCTCTCCACATGGCCAAACCACCTCAGTGTGTTTCTCCTAACGCTTCCTATCACATCCACATCCACACCACAACGCTCCTTCACACTCTCCTCGTCAGTCTCTCACTCTCCATCCTCTCCACATGGCCAAACCACCTCAGTGTGTTTCTCCTAACGCTTCCTATCACATCCACATCCACACCACAACGCTCCTTCACACTCTCCTCGTCAGTCTCTCACTCTCCATCCTCTCCACATGGCCAAACCACCTCAGTGTGTTTCTCCTAACGCTTCCTATCACATCCACATCCACACCACAACGCTCCTTCACACTCTCCTCGTCAGTCTCTCACTCTCCATCCTCTCCACATGGCCAAACCACCTCAGTGTGTTTCTCCTAACGCTTCCTATCACATCCACATCCACACCACAACGCTCCTTCACACTCTCCTCGTCAGTCTCTCACTCTCCATCCTCTCCACATGGCCAAACCACCTCAGTGTGTTTCTCCTAACGCTTCCTATCACATCCACATCCACACCACAACGCTCCTTCACACTCTCCTCGTCAGTCTCTCACTCTCCATCCTCTCCACATGGCCAAACCACCTCAGTGTGTTTCTCCTAACGCTTCCTATCACATCCACATCCACACCACAACGCTCCTTCACACTCTCCTCGTCAGTCTCTCACTCTCCATCCTCTCCACATGGCCAAACCACCTCAGTGTGTTTCTCCTAACGCTTCCTATCACATCCACATCCACACCACAACGCTCCTTCACACTCTCCTCGTCAGTCTCTCACTCTCCATCCTCTCCACATGGCCAAACCACCTCAGTGTGTTTCTCCTAACGCTTCCTATCACATCCACATCCACACCACAACGCTCCTTCACACTCTCCTCGTCAGTCTCTCACTCTCCATCCTCTCCACATGGCCAAACCACCTCAGTGTGTTTCTCCTAACGCTTCCTATCACATCCACATCCACACCACAACGCTCCTTCACACTCTCCTCGTCAGTCTCTCACTCTCCATCCTCTCCACATGGCCAAACCACCTCAGTGTGTTTCTCCTAACGCTTCCTATCACATCCACATCCACACCACAACGCTCCTTCACACTCTCCTCGTCAGTCTCTCACTCTCCATCCTCTCCACATGGCCAAACCACCTCAGTGTGTTTCTCCTAACGCTTCCTATCACATCCACATCCACACCACAACGCTCCTTCACACTCTCCTCGTCAGTCTCTCACTCTCCATCCTCTCCACATGGCCAAACCACCTCAGTGTGTTTCTCCTAACGCTTCCTATCACATCCACATCCACACCACAACGCTGCTTCACACTCTCCTCGTCAGTCTCTCACTCTCCATCCTCTCCACATGGCCAAACCACCTCAGTGTGTTTCTCCTAACGCTTCCTATCACATCCACATCCACACCACAACGCTCCTTCACACTCTCCTCGTCAGTCTCTCACTCTCCATCCTCTCCACATGGCCAAACCACCTCAGTGTGTTTCTCCTAACGCTTCCTATCACATCCACATCCACACCACAACGCTCCTTCACACTCTCCTCGTCAGTCTCTCACTCTCCATCCTCTCCACATGACCAAACCACCTCAGTGTGTTTCTCCTAACGCTTCCTATCACATCCACATCCACACCACAACGCTCCTTCACATCACTGGAAATCTCAGTACGGAAATTTAGACTGATTATGCTTGAAGGAGTGAAATATTTTGGTGCGTCTTGATGAGATGAAGACGAGAGCGGTGAGTTATGTGAGAGCCGTGGTGATGAGTGTGGTGGTGTGGTGGTGGTGGTGTGGTGGTAATGAGCAAGGGAAAGTTACTCATGACAGATGTGGAAATTGGCCAGGGTAACGCGTGGTAATGAGTTTAATTGGGTGGTACTGTGGTGGTGGTGGTGGTGGTGTGGTAATGGGGAGGTGGGTTACTGTGGTGGTGGTGGTGTGGTAATGGAGAGATGGATTATTGTGGTGGTGGTGGTGTTGTAATGAAGGGATGGATTACTGTGGTGGTGGTGGTGTGGTAATGGAGGGATGGATTATTGTGGTGGTGTGGTAATGGAGGGATGGATTATTGTGGTGGTGGTGGTGTGGTAATGGAAGGATGGATTATTGTGGTGGTGGTGGTGGTGGTGGTGTGGTGTGGTAATGGAGGAAGGGATTATTGTGGTGGTGTGGTAATGGTGAGGTGGGTTATTGTGGTGGTGGTGGTGGTGGTGGTGGTGTGGTAATAGAGGGATGGATTATTGTGGTGGTGGTGGTGGTGGTGGTGTGGTAATGGTGAGGTGGGTTATTGTGGTGGTGGTACTGTGGTGGTGGTGGTGGTGTGGTAATGGAGGGATGGATTATTGTGGTGGTGGTGGTGTGCTAAATTCCAGTTTTCGCTACATTCCCTTGCAAATATCGTTTTTCATAAGCGCTAAGTTCATTTTTTTTTTTTCGCTACAATCGCCTTTAAACGGTTTCTCATAAGCGCTAACTTCATTTTCCGCTACATTCGCCTATTAGTTTCGGTTCTGATAATCGCTAACTTCAATTTTCGCTACATTCATTTTATTTATTGGTTTATTTATTTATATTACATAAGCGCTAACTTCATATTTCGCTACATTCGCTTTTCAGTTTCGTTTCTCATAAGCGCTAAGTTCATTTTTTTTTTCGCTACATTCATCTCAAATTCCTTTTTTTATATTTATATTTTATTATTATTATTATTTTTTTCGATGCCCTACCTTCACATTTCACAGTCGGAATTCTTACTCACGCACATTTCAAAACTCATTTGCCAACCTTGCATCTCCAAATTGACAGAAAGATTACGCACAATTTCCAGACCCTATCCTCTTTCACGGACAGACAAACATTCATTGCTCTGCCTCTCATCTGGTTTGTAAATTACCTGTACGCAACAAGGATAAGATAAAAAAAGAGACTGACTAGGAGAGCGTGTCTTCCTTGACGCGTCCGAAGCATAGTTACAAGAGACGAAAGCTAGTGAAAACCCCCATCTCTCCTACTGTATGTTTCAGATTGGTTCGATTTATTTACTATGTGTTCGTTCAGACTCAAGATACTATGTAATTAATTCTACGGGCTTACTCTGCCACGTTTCACTATTAAGCTACTATGTACAGTAATTAATTCTACGGGCTTACTCTGCCTTGTTTCAATATTAAGATCCCATGTAATTAATTCTACGGACTTACTCTGCCACGTTTCACTATTAACGAAGATACTATGTAATTAATTCTACGGACTTACTCTGCCACGTTTCACTATTAAGGAAACTACTATGTAATTAATTCTACGGACTTACTCCGCCACGTTTCACTATCACAGATAAGGCTTACCTCCAATAGCACCATTTTTTTTTTTTTTTTCTGCGTACGAATTTTCCTCAAAAATTACTAAACTACTCCTTGACCCAACGTCTATCTATCCACAAAATTTTATCGAAAACTGATAGCAACTTTAAGAGATATCGTGTAGAGAGACAGACAGACGGGCAGACAGACATAGACAGGCATCATCATCAGTATCATCATCATCATCATCATCATCATCATCACCACCACGACCACCATCAAAATCATCATCATCATCATCACCATCATAATTTTATCATCCCCATCATCATCATCATCATCATCACCATCATAATTTTATCATCCCCATCATCATCATCATCATCATCACCATCATCATCACCACCACCATCATCATCATCATTATCACTATCACCATCACCATTATCATCATCACCACCATCATCATCATCATCATTATCACTATCACCATCACCATTATCATCATCAGTCAGCAATTTCCATACCTCTTGTTCTCTCAGTCTCGTCTTCTCACTCCATCTCCGGGTTGTCAGTCAGGCCGGTATTCACGTCGGGTAAGGAAGCTCCCTAACACCTTTTCCTAAGCGATTTATTTTTCCTATAACACCATACCTTCCTATTCTATATAAATCCTTCCAATATCACCATACTCTGCATAAATAACGTACAAAAGATTATCAACCAGCCAATGTCTTGCAATCAATCAATTTTAGGAGGTCAGAAGAAGAGGGAGAAGAAGGAGAAGGGGGAAGAGGAGGAGGAGGAAGAGAGAAGGCAAGAAGAGGCAGAAAATGAAGAGGAAGAAGAAGAGGAGGAAGAGAGAGAGGAAGAAGAAGCAAAAAAAGAGGAAGGATTTATGCATGTATAGAAGAAGGAAATATTTAGGAATAATGAACATATCCTGCAAAGACGTTAAATTATTTGCAAGTATGTGGGAATTATAGTTAGCATGATGGTGATGTGTAGGCTCTGTACACACACACACACACACACACACACACACACACACACACACACACACACACACAAACAAACATCTGACACACACATACAAGCAAACACATTAGCACAAACACTCACAAAGGATCATTTTATACAAACACACACACACACACACACACACACACACACACACACACACACACACACAATCTCTTTTTTAATTCTCTCAATGCCACGGCAGCCTCCATGCGTCTCTCTCTCTCTCTCTCTCTCTCTCTCTCTCTCTCTCTCTCTCAAGCAAGCCCTCCTTTGTTTCTCACGGGTCATTAAGTGAAGAGAGTAAGCAAGCATTCAACTCTTTCTTTATCGTAACAAATTCCAATAAGCGATTTGTTTATTTTGTTTGATAATTATGAAGGAGTGTGTTTTGCAATGGAGGGCTTCTTGTGTGTGTGTGTGTGTGTGTGTGTGTGTGTGTGTGTGTGTGTGTGTGTGTGTGTGTGTGTGTGTGTGTGTGTGTGTGTGTGTGACGATCGTATCTGAACATGTGATAGTGCGCGCGCGCGTGCGTGCGTGCGTGCGTGTGTGTGTGTGTGTGTGTGTGTGTGTGTGTGTGTGTGTGTGTGTGTGTGTGTGTGTGTGTGTGTGTAATGTTAAGGAAAGATCTTGTGTCTTAACGCTGGACTTGTTGCTCCTTATTTTCCCGTAAACTGTTTGTGAGCGAGGAAATGTGTGGCGTTAAGACTGTCCTGGACTTTTCACACACACACACACACACACACACACACACACACACACACACACACACACACACACACACACACACACACACACACACACACACACACACACACACACACACACACACACACATCAACAAAATATTCCCTCTTCCCCACATTTGCTGGTCTTGTACCGAATTTCTTATCTCTCTCTCTCTCTCTCTCTCTCTCTCTCTCTCTCTCTCTCTCTCTCTCTCTCTCTCTCTCTCTCTCTCTCTCTCTCTCCCTCTATCTCTCTCTCTCTCTCTCTCTCTCTCTCTCTCTCTCTCTCTCTCTCTCCCTCTCATTGCCACCATTAAGATCCTACAAACTTTCCCTCATCACCATGTCACTTTCCCTTGCAAGCTCCGTTTCTCAAATTCTCCATCTATATTTCTATCTCTCTGTCTATCTAACTGTCTATCTATCTTATTTTTATGCAAGGAAGAAGGAACCAAAGGCC
>NC_137009.1:255000-260000 GCF_032717465.1 Coenobita brevimanus
AATAGAAATAGATTAACTTTCCATCGGCTAATCCCTGAGTCGAACATTCTCTGATGCAGCTAATTTGACTCAGTGAGGGTAAAAATAGCCACTCCTTCGTTTAAATTTCCCGCCTTTGCAGCAGAGTGGATGCCGTGACGCGAAAATTAAGCGACTTATTTCCATGCCAAAGCCTCGACCAGCTTACAGGCGACCAAAAAAGGAATGAGGAAAGAGCACCAACTTTTGCCATTAAATTCATGCTGATAGACTGAACAGGGTGGCACAAAAGGTTTCCTGTTGTCCTATTTCGCCTCCTTCACACCTCCCCTACGTCTACAACTTTTTTTTTAAATGCAAGAAAGAAGGAACCCAAGGCCTGGAGCCCGCCAATTGTTCCCTCCAAGAAAAAAACACAAACTAGATTGTAAAACTCAGAAAATAAAAATTAATGAAGGAAAGACGCCACCCGATCTTTAATGGGGCAAAGGATGATGATGATGATGATGATGATGATGATAACAGTAATAATAACAATGATGATGATGACAATGATAATGATATTTATAACATTAATAATGATGATGATGTTTTTGATGATGATGATGACAATTTTGATGATGATGATAATAATAATGATGATGATGGTGATGACGATTTAAATGATTATAACAATAATGACGATCATCACAGCTTCAGCAAAAATTTTAAAAAGTCTTAGGATTTCGCCTACCACATTTCACTATCTCTTTGCATCCCTGTCTAAATAGAACTCTAAATCAGTAATCGTCTAGCCATCGGAGGCCTCTCATCACAGCTTCCTCAAAAATAGAAAAAAAAGTCTCAGGAATTGGCCCACCACATTTCACTATCTCCTTGGGTTCCTGTCTAAAATAAAACTCTAAATCATTAATCCTCTAGTCCTCGGAGGCCTATCATCACAGCTTCACCAAAATTAGAAAAAAAAAGCCTTAGGATTTCGCCAACCACATTTCATTATCTCTCTGCATTCCTGTCTTTTAAAAAAAAAAAAAAATCAATAATCTTCTAGCAATCGGAGGCATATCATCACAGCGTCGCCAGAATTATTACCCAACAAGCCAGATATCCTGAGATACTGCCCACAAAGTTTGGATAAAATTTGCTTACATGATTTTGAGATACTTTGGGAACACACACACACACATACACATGCACACCCACCCACCCACTCTCTCTCTCTCTGTCTATCTATCTATCTATCTCTCTTTCTCTCCTATATGCAAGCTTGTCAAAAACTAATAGAAAGTCTCTCTCTCTCTCTCTCTCTCTCTCTCTCTCTCTCTCTCTCTCTCTCTCTCTCTCTCTCTCTCTCCTATATGCAAGCTTGTCAAAAACTAATAGAAAGTCTCTCTCTCTCTCTCTCTCTCTCTCTCTCTCTCTCTCTCTCTCTCCTGAATCCTGAACTGGGTTAATCAGAGCAGCAGAGCGAGTTTCCCCCATATACCATGCGCACATCGACGCATATAATACAACCAATCCCAGCCCCTGACACGGCACAAGAGACACAATGCTTAATCCCAGGTTTCACAAAATGGTCGTAGCATTTTCCAACAATTACCTTAGTCTGAGGTTAATTAGATGGATGATTAACATTATAAGTAGGCTATATTAACAACAGCATTTGATCTTATTGGGGCTGTGGATGTGTAGTGTAATCTCTCTCTCTCTCTCTCTCTCTCTCTCTCTCTCTCTCTCTCTCTCTCTCTCTCATCATACCTTTGAGTATCTAGTAATTAATCTCTCTCTCTCTCTCTCTCTCTCTCTCTCTCTCTCTCTCTCTCTCTCTCTCTCTCTCTCTCTCTCCCGTGGTCAGAACAAATCTAGTGTGGTGTGGTGTGGTGGAGTGATTATATGTGGTGTGGTGTAAGAGGGTTGTATGACGTGGTGTGGTGTGGATGGTATGGAATGGTTACATGGTATGGTGTGATGTGGTAGACTGATGTGGTGTGGTGTGGTGTGAGAGAGATATATGATGTGGTGCGGTGTGGTGTGGTATGGTATGGAATGGTTACATGGTGTGGTGTGGTGTGGTGTGATGTGGTAGATTGCTGTGGTGTGGTGTGGTATGAGAGGGCTGAATGATATAGTATGGTATGGTGCGGTGTGGTGTGGCAGAGTAATCATACGAGCATGTGTGGTGTGTTGTGAGAGGGCGGTGTGGTATGGTGTGGCTTCGCTTGACTGGCTAATGTCGACGAGAGTAAAACACTTTGCATCTGAAAATCATTAGTGAGGGACAGACGGACACGGCCTTTCCTGGAGACGCTCCCTAATCTATAAAGTATATCACCATAGCACTTGGAAAAAATTATACTCACATTTTATATTTTACTTATGAGAATATGACTGTTCTGCTCACTCTTCTATTTAAGTAATCCACTACACTATGAAGCAAAGACAAAATATTACTTACAATCTACAATGATATTCGAATCTATCTATCTATTGCCAGACGCCTTAATCCCGTGAAAGTGGCCACAAACAAATCGCCTCCATGTAGCCCTGTCACCCGCCGTTTCGCTGCCCTCCTCCCAGCTCACATCCCCCTCTCTCATATACCTCTCCACTCCATCCCTCCATCTCATCCTTGGCCTCCCTCTCCCTCTCCCCCCTTCCATCTCACTCACATACATTCTCCTCGTCAGTTTCTCACTCTCCATCCTCTCCACACAGACGGGAAGCTTTTCAACTCCTCCTTCCAAGACCCAGGAGCCTATCTATCTATCTATCTATCTATCTCTAGCCAGACGCCATAATCCCGAAAGGGGTGGCCATTTGACTTTGAGTTATTTGTTTTACGGGGAGGGGCACTAACCCTCCACCAACCCACTTGTTGACACGTAGGGAGCACGTATGGGTTGGTTATATGGTTACCACCCAGCGTTGTAAATGGTTTCTTGGCTTACAGGAAACCATTTGGCTTGTCACTCAATGTAAAGCCACCTGTAAAGGAAAGAAGAGTAATAAAAAGTGACAGGAAAGATGGGAGAAATAGGAAGAGAGGAGGACAGGCACAGAGAAAGAATGATAAAGGCTAAGGGAGAAATAGGCAGCACTACATCAAGTGAGTGGATGATGGTCACCACCACAGGCACAGAGAAAGAATGATAAAGGCTAAGGGAGAAATAGGCAGCACTACATCAAGTGAGTGGATGATGGTCACCACCACCTATCACCAAAAAGCTAAATATTCTGCCATGTCCTAAAACTAACATAACCTTTCTCTACTAGTCTTGCTTATATTCCCTTTTATCTCCTGGCTTTCCTTCTTCAATGAGGCAAGCACATTCAACGCTAAAACCATCTTTTTGAACCCTATCTTTGCACAGTCACCGTATCCTTGCTCACCTTCGTGTTTACATCAGAGTCCCCTCATGTTTACAATCTTTTTCCTCTTCAGTACACCCGATTTGCTCCACCTCCATCGTCTGAAGCTTCGAAGCCATCTCTTTGAACTGCAATGTTGCACAATCACCGTATTCTTACTCATCTTTGTGTTTACATCAGATTCCCTTCGTGTTTGCAGCCTTGTTTCTCCATCAGTAAACAAAACTTGCTTCACCTCTGCCATCTGAAGCTCAGAAACCATCTTTTTGAGCCCTATCATTGCACAATCACCGTATTCTTACTCATCTTCGTGTTTACATCAGATTCCCTTCGTGTTCACAATCTTTCTTCTCTTCAGTAAACCCAGCTTGCTTGAACTCCACCATCCGAAGCTCCGAAGCCATCTTTTTGAACCCCATCCTCACACCCGCACAGCCTCCTTGTCCCTAATCCTCTCTCAAATCTCGGGTAATCCTCAAACGCGCCTCACTGTCCCACGAAAATTCTGATGTTTTTACCCTTCCGCCGTGGCTGCACTGCAAAGGGGGAGCGAAACTTGCCTCTCCCTTTGGTCTCCCTGCTTCGAAACACCACTTGTTGGGGATGAAGGCTTCTCTGCGTCCCACCTCGTTAAAAGGTTATACTTCTTCGCGTGATGCCTCGTAGAGTGGAGATACATACAGTACATATAGCTTGTATGTGAGGCACCCTACGGAATGTGTGTGTGTGTGTGTGTGTGTGTGTGTGTGTGTGTGTGTGTGTGTGTGTGTGTGTGTGTGTGTGTGTAGTCAAAAACACCCTAACTCCTTCAATGTGTGTGTGTGTGTGTGTGTGTGTGTGTGTGTGTGTGTGTGTGTGTGTGTGTGTGTGTGTGTGTGTGTGTGTGTAGTCAAAAACACCCTAACTCCTTCAATGTGTGTGTGTGTGTGTGTGTGTGTGTGTAGTCAAAAACACCCTAACTCCTTCAATGTGTGTGTGTGTGTGTGTGTGTGTGTGTGTGTGTGTGTGTGTGTGTGTGTGTGTGTGTGTGTGTGTGTGTGTGTGTGTGTGTGTGTGTGTGTGTGTGTGTGTGTGTGTGTGTGTGTGTGTGTAGTCAAAAACACCCTAACTCCTTCAATGTGTGTGTGTGTGTGTGTGTGTGTGTGTGTGTGTGTGTAGTCAAAAACACCCTAACTCCTTCAATGTGTGTGTGTGTGTGTGTGTGTGTGTGTGTGTGTGTGTGTGTGTGTGTAGTCAAAAACACCCTAACTCCTTCCATGTGTGTGTGTGTGTGTGTGTGTGTGTGTGTGTGTGTGTGTGTGTGTGTAGTCAAAAACACCCTAACTCCTTCCATGTGTGTGTGTGTGTGTGTGTGTGTGTGTGTAGTCAAAAACACCCTAACTCCTTCCATGTGTGTGTGTGTGTGTGTGTGTGTGTGTGTGTGTAGTCAAAAACACCCTAACTCCTTCCATGTGTGTGTGTGTGTGTGTGTGTGTGTGTGCGCTCCAATGCACTCCCCAATCACGGTATACAGACGTGATCATTGATGTTTCCGTGTATTAGGCAGGGTGTGTGATGCGACAAGTGGTATTATTCCTGGTATATGCTTAGTGTAATCGCGGTTAATCTGTTTGTAATCCGACACACCGCCCTATTAATATCACGTCCAATTA
>NC_137009.1:267500-272500 GCF_032717465.1 Coenobita brevimanus
GCGTACACACACATACATACACAGCCCCCCCCCACACACACACATACACACTGAAGGGGTGAGGGTGTTTTTTGACTACTTACACACACACACACACACACACACACACACACACACACACACACACACTCTCTGAAGGGGTTAGGGAGCATTTTGACTACTTACACACACACACACACACACACACACACACACACACACACACACTCTGAATTAACACCCTATACACCTACCCACACAGACACTTCATCCATCAACATTTCCTAGAGACTGGAAATCACTGCAGGCCGCGTTCACTTCCTCAGTACCTCCTAGAGTAATCTCCGACTCTGATTGTGGCAGCTCTAAATCCTCTCTAAATCCTCTCGTTATTCTTTTGTCTTGCGGGTTTGCATTGCGTTCGGAGTGAGATGCCTAGATTGCACACACCATCAGGTCTTCATCCGCGAACAGAAGAATTACACGTAAAAACTAATTTCATCTACACAGTCCTAGTATCTTCCTCAGCTGAAGCCTTTATAAACGAAACGATCCAATACAAGTCCCGCTCAACCATTTCAAAACACCCGCTCAACCATTTCAAAACACCCGCTCAACCATTTCAAAACACCCGCTCAACCATTTCAAAACACCCGCTCAACCATTTCAAAACACCCGCTCAACCATTTCAAAACACCCGCTCAACCATTTCAAAACACCCGCTCTTCTGACAGCTCACACGCCTGGCCGGGTCTTTGAAATAACGATGCCTCACACACACTTCTGATCTCCACCATTTCATTTCGACTTTCTCTGATTTCTCCGCCAGTGTCCGGGGTTCCCATCCCTCCTACTCCTTACCGTATGATCCTCAGCTACACTGGCATCCGTATTTTCACACGTATTTATAGGCAACAGCTCAGAAAAGGAGTAGAGAGTTGTGGGTAGGGGGGAGCGCGTAGACCCACTGGGAAGGTAAACAAAACACTGAGCTTGTCATCTCTTAGAGGATTTCATACGTAGTTGCCTTTAGGACTTCTGATAGGCTAATGCGATGTCTGTCATTAGTTTTCCGGCCACTGATGAGTTTTGTTATTATAGCACATCACGTCAAACTCGCACTGTGATTGGCTAGGAGGGAGGGAGGGAGGCGACGCGAGGAGAAGGGACGGGAGGAACAGACGTGGGACGCACATAGGTTTCATCGACACTGTTCCGAAGCATATGCAGCGGTGGCTCTTACTACGTCGTACTATATAGGCGAGGTAAATGCAGACAGAGCCATACAACACGCTAGAGGCGAGGTAAATGCAGACAGAGCTATACCAAGTTTTACAAATAGAATCCTAAGCCCGGGGGAGTCTGCTAGTGTGCATAATTCAAAGTCGGCATTTTTTTCGCATAATATGTTCACTGCTTCGTTCCTAATGCCTCATTATGAACACACGGCCCCGGGGGAAAGGCTTCTCAGTGGAATGCAGAGTTTTGGGTGAGAGAGTTACTGTTTTAAAACCGTAAATAAATTCATCGGTATAAATTATGAGAAAGGGAGGTGTGAGCTGGGAACAGGGCGGCGGGGGGCAGGGCGACATGGAGGCGATATGTTTGCGGCCACCCCTTACGGGATAACGACTTCTGGCAATAAATAGAGAGATAGTAACACAACAAACACTGAAAACTAGAAAAAAAAAAAAAAGTGATCTTCAAGTGGCATCCCTTTACCCAGCAAATTCGCGCCAAAGACTGAATAGGGACCTTGGTTGGAAATTAGACGGTCTCATTTCATTGTCTGTGGAAATGACTAAAAAAGAAATCGAACTCTGGGGGAAATGAACGAGTAGGCAGGGAAACAGAAAAAGAATGAGGCTTCTTTCTCCATTTTTCGGTTTAGAAAATGCAAATATACGCTGATCAATCCCTCATATGGCAGGTTTCCACTGTGCTGAATTCAATACAATGTGACAAGTGGAATATTGAATGTATTTGTACTTGAGAACTGAAGGAAGAGTACGTCTGTCTCCCTAACTATGATATTTTTCGTAAGCTGAACAGAATATACTTAATATTTGTGGGGAGAATAATACACTAAAAGTTTGAAATGGGAGTAATTTTAACTAATAAGGAGTGTGTATGCGGGTGAGGTGGAGGGGGGAAGAGGGAAAGGGAGGCCGAGGATGAGATGGAGGGATGGAGTGGAGAGGTATATGAGAGAGAGGGGGGTGTGAGCTGGGAGCAAGGCAGTGAAATGGTATTGGACAGGGCGACATGGAGGTGATTTGTTTGTGGCCACCTCTTACGGGATTGAGGCGTCCGGCAATAGATAGACAGACCTGACAATTCTCACCTTAAATATAGCCCACTGAAGAAGGATTGACAAGATATAGAGTGATATAGAACTGCAGTATGAAGGGAGGGTGTATTGCTCCTTTCACCTCGACATTTCTCAACTACAGTAAATATAGCCCACTGAAGGAAGGATTGGCAAAATATAGAGTGATATAGAACTGCAGCGTGAAGGGAGAGTGTTATGCCTCTTTCACCTCCACAATTCTCATCTAAATATAACCCACTGGAGGAAGGATTGACAAAATATAGAACGATATAGAACGGAATGGGTGACGGGAGAGTGTTCTGCTTCACTATGGACGTTCTCGCCTTTCATTTAATATACTTTGTTGGTACAGGGAGAGGAAATTATAGACAGACACAGAACGGAAGGAGTCAGTGGAGTGTGTGCTTAACTCCGGTCTGTGGGAAACTTATCTGACTTAAAAATATGGTGGTTGTAGCATAAATATAAAAAAGTGATTAGAAAAGACAGAACTGGAGTAAATGAAGGATGTCTGTAAATCCTGTTACCACGAAAGTCCTTCCCATGAACTGAAAAAAAATTGGTGAAAATAACAGTTTAGAATCGTCACTAGTAAAGACTGAAATAAGGATGTTTCTAAGTCCTACACTACACTCCTTTTATTTTAACTTGGCCTAAAACTGACATTACTCCATCTTAAGTAGTGAGCCGTGACAATAGATTTTAGAATATGATGCTAGTCAGGAAGAAGTGCTATGAGAAACATGGCGTCCAGTAGCCTTATCTTTACCTCTAATGATCTACAGTACGTGAAAGGAGCTACGAGAGGACGATAATCTGGGCCAAGTTAAGGTGAAAGGACTAGAGGAAAAGTGTTCGAAGTTAAGCAAATTTTGGAAGAGGGAAGGAAGAAGTGGACAGACATAGTGATAGTCGATGCAAGGTGCCAAGTGCTCCACCATGGTCTTTATACCTCACCTGAGCCTCTGCCTGGTCTTCGCTACTACAGGTGAGTTTAATTATAGTGTATCTGATTGACCTGTGCAGCTGGGATGCCTGGGCCGAGTAGCATGTGTTTGTATCGCGGCTGCTGATTGGCCGCCGGGGATGTAAATCTACACCTCTTCTTATTTTAACACATATATATTTATATTTTTAAACTGCCTTCAATACAAGCTGCCAGATTAAATATGAAATAATTTCCGAGGCTGAAGAGGTCAAAATTAGCTTTAAAAGTTTACCGTTGATTATATAGTTTCATCCAGCGATGAGTGACGTTTGAAATAAATTATCCACCCACGGCGTACATCCACGTCCGCATGTTGCACTACATTCACGCACGGTGTACACCTACGTCCGCATGTTGCACTATAATATCCACCCACGGTGTACACCTACGTCCGCACGTTGCACAACAGTACATGCCTGCATTTACATCAGTGACATCATCGGCGGCCAGTCAGCAGCCGCGTATCCAACACACCCTACTTGCCCATACATCTCAGCTGCACAGGTCAGTCAAACAGACTATAGTGTTGTTGTAATCACTTTCAGGTGAGGTCTTTTTGCCACACATAGAGGAAGGGTTAAATTCATGGTGTGTCTCTAACTGTGTCACTCACTCACTCACCCACCTATCTATCCACCCACTCATTCACTCATCCACCTATCCACCACCCAACCACCCACTCACTCATCCACCCACCCATTCACTCTCCCTCTCCCTCTCTCACTCATTCAACCTATCACAAGATCCCCAGCACTGGTAGGCTGTGTTGATGACGTCACCAGCAGCAAGGTATGACGTCACTGTCTTTGCTACGAAAATATAACACAATATTATGACAAAATATATATAAAGTTAGTCTCTTTAATTTTTGTTCGAAATTATTTTGTGAGGGGTGGCCACAAACAAGTCGCCTCCATGTCGCCCTGTTCCTCTGCCATTTCACTGCATTGCTCCCAGCTCACACCCCCCTCTCTCATATACCTCTCCACTCCATCCCTCCATCTCATCCTTGGCCTCCCTCTTCCTCTCCCCCCCTCCACCTCACTCACATACACTCTGAGAAGAAATTGATATATACATGCACCAAAAAGACCCGCGCTTCGCTGTGTGTACCCCGCTAAAATATTGTGTCCTTAAGCCTTCATTATTAAGCTACTCAGTGCGTGAATTGGGGTGGCTGTTATTCCTTTTTATGCTAGGAAGAAGGAACCCAAGGCCAGGAGTCCGCAAACTGTTCCTTCCAAGAGAAAAACAAGATAACAGAGAGCCAGATTCAAGATGCGTTCATTTCGAGATGCCTGGACACACTGCGTTTGAAAGACTGGAGGTCATAGGCAGTAGGAAATACAGACAGAGGGAGACAGTTCCGGAGTTGACCTGTTGCATACATGAAGGACTTGG
The DNA here is from genome assembly GCF_032717465.1 of Coenobita brevimanus. NCBI lineage: Eukaryota > Metazoa > Arthropoda > Malacostraca > Decapoda > Coenobitidae > Coenobita > Coenobita brevimanus. Next base: position 272,201 of record NC_137009.1, read on the forward strand.
AGTAACAATTAACTTACCACCTACCTACCTACCTACCTACCTACCCACACTGGAGGTCATAGGTAGTAGGAAATACAGACAGAGGGAGACAGTTCCGGAGTTGACCTGTTGCATACATGAAGGACTTGGAGTAACAATTAACTTACCACCTACCTACCTACCTACCTACCCACACTGGAGATCATAGCTAGCAGGAAATACAGACAGAGGGAGACAGTTCCAGAGTTGACCTGTTACAAGGGTAGTTTTCTCTGTAATTTGTCCAGACGTAATGTAATTACAGTGGTGGTTCTCTCTCTC
>NC_137009.1:280000-282500 GCF_032717465.1 Coenobita brevimanus
GCACTACATCAAGTGAGTGGATGGTGCTTAATTCCCAGTCTGAAAATAGGAACCTTGACTGTAATTTGACGGTTGAGAGAATAGAGTGGGGGAATGTTGGTGTGTGTGTTCTCTCTCTCTCTTCTCTGTCTGTCTGTCTGTCTCTCTGTCTCTCAGTTACCTGCAATTTTCACCACACTTGCACCTTCCCACACCCACTCTCTCTCTCTCTCTCTCTCTCTCCCATTCTTTCCTCCCCTCTCCTCCTCACCCCTCCGCTTCTTCCTCTCCCCCAGTCCTCCCCTCTCCATCCCTCTCTCCTCTCTCCCTCTCCTCTCCAATTCTCCTTCCTCCATTCACACACCACACTAGCCTACTCTCCTCTCACCTCCTTTCCTTCTCCTCCTCCTCCTCCTCCTCTTCTTCTTCTTCCTCTCCTTCTCCTACCTCTCTCCTCCTCCTCTTCCTCTCCTCCTTCCTTCTCATTCAAAATTTCTCACTTCCTCTTCCTTACCTCTCATCTTCACCTCCCTTTCTCCTCCTCCTCCTCTTCCTCTTCTTCCTTCTCTTCTTCCTCCTCCTCCTCCTCTTCTTCCTTCTCCTCCTCTTCCTCCTCCTCTTCTTCTTCTTCTTTTTCCTTCTCCTCCTCTTCCTCCTCCTCTTCTTCTTCTTCTTCTTCTCCTTCCTCCTCCTCCTCCTTCTAATAATTCCTTCCTTCTCATTCTTACTTCCCATCTTCCTTCCAGTCTCTTCCTCACTCGTCATCTGCCCTCCTGCCTCTCCTCACACTTCTCACACTAAAACCAACCCTACTTCCCTCCTCTCTCCTCATCCTGGCCCCACACTTCTCAGATCTCTCTCTCTCTCTCTCTCTCTCTCTCTCTCTCTCTCTCTCTCTCTCTCTCTCTCTCTCTCTCTCTCTCTCACCCTTTGCAACAAATTAATGCAACCTGGATATTGCATTCTTTCGTTTGGTCTCCCCTTAAAGCTCTCTTTATATTAATTCATCTACTACTACTACTACTACTACTACTACTACCGCTACTGCTACTACTACTGCTACTGCTACTACTACTACTACCAGTACTACTACTACCTCTACTTCACTGATACTTTTACTACTGCTGCTACTTCTGCTACTACTAGTAGTACTGCTACAAATAATAATAATGATGAAAATGATAATAATAATAATAATAATAATAATAATATCTCAACTGCTCTCTTCGCCAGGTACATCAGTCCTCATAATAATAATAATAATAATAATAATAATAATAATAATAACATCAACACATTGCCACACCTTTCCCTTCCCCAGGTACATCAGTCCAGATGGCAGGTGCAAGCGAGGTACACATCCAGCGGGGTAGCGTACTGTCTATGGCGTGTACCGTAGACCACACAGACCAGGAGGGGCCCCGCAGCGTCGTCTGGTACCACGGAGCCACCAGGATACGGTACGATGATCCCAGGGGCGGTATTGCCATTAAGGTGCGTAGGGACAGGTGTGGTGGTGTGGTGGTGGTAGAAGTGGTAGTAGTAGTAATAATAATAGTAGTGGTGGTGGTGGCGGTAGAAGTAGTAGTAGTAGTAGTTGTTATTGTAGTTGTAGCAGTAGCAGTAGTAGTTGTAGTAGTAGTAGTAGTAGTAGTAGTAGCAACAGCAAAAGTAACACAAGCAGTATTAGTAGTGTTAGTAGTAGTAGTAGTAGTAGTTGTTATTTTAGTAGTGGTAGTAGTATTAATAGTAGTAACAATAGTAGTAATAGTTGAAGAAGTAATTGTAGTGGCAGTAGTAGTAGTAGTAGTAGTCGTAGTAGTAGTCGTAGTAGTCGTAGTAGTAGTAGTAATAGTTGTAGAAGTAATAGTAGTAGTAGTAGTAGCAGTAGTAGTAGTAGTAGTAGTAGTGCCATCATCATCATCACCATCATCATCATCATCATCATTATAAAATTACCATTATTATTATAGACGATTATGGTGGAATCAAAAACTGAACAGAAACTACAGCTGCCAACCTCACTTCAAAATACTACGCTGGGTGGTAGCCATAACGTCAAATGAAGCCTGGTGGATCAGTGGGTCAAGGTGCCTCAAAGTGGAGACTATGGGTTGCATCTGAGTGGTGGTTGGGGTGTATTGTGTGCGCAATGCCGCTCAGGGGTGAGAGAGGGTGGTCATCAGTGTCTTAAAGGTTGGCACTGATTAACTTAACCCCAGACAATATGCACCTGTTTATACGGGGCAATATGGATGATGATGATGATGATGATGATGATGACGATGATGGTGATGACGATGATGATGATAATGATGATGATGATGATGATGTTGATGATGATGACGATGATGGTGATGACGATGTTGATGATAATGATGATGATGATGATGTTGATGATGATGACGATGATGATGATGATGATGATGATGATGACGATGATGGTGATGACGATGTTGATGATAATGATGATGATGATGATGTTGATGATGATGGCGATGATGATGATGATGATGATGAT
>NC_137009.1:290000-292500 GCF_032717465.1 Coenobita brevimanus
CTACTACCACTACTACTACCACTACTACTACTACTACAACTACTGCTACTACTACTACTACTACTACTACTATACTCCGTTTTTTTTTATTGCGGCGCAGATGCACTTGGCAGGTTGATGATGCCTGGCTGAATGCAACATGTCCAAAAACTATTTACTAAGCCAAATTTCCCCGTCAGGTAGTTATTGTCAGTTAATACTGCTGGATTATGAAGTAATGTTGCAGTCAGCCAATAACCACCAATCTGTCAAGTTCATTTTCGCCTCGATTAAAAAAAAATGACTATACCACTACTACTACCACTACTACTACCACTACTGCTACTACGAGGGCACTGTGTCATACGCGTCGCCTGATAAGAAGCTATAATCTCAGTGTAGAGGAAATGGGGTGAACTCCGGGATTACAAATATTTACATAACCTCCATAGCGTCGTGTGATATAGTGAATGCGAGAAATATAACGAAAAATATATATAATAAATCCACATTGTAATCGCGTGTGGAGATTTCTTTATAGGATTTACTATGCCTATTAAACCTCAATAACTTTAACGTAATTTTGGATGGAAGCTTGGAACTGTCTCCCTCTGTCTGTATTTCCCACTGCCTACGACCTCCAGTCTTACAAAAGCGGTGTGTCCAGGAGGGGTAGACTGAGATGGTTTGGGAGGAAGGATGGGACTGGAGTGTATTGGTGTTGTGATGAGGAGGGGTAGATTGAGATGGTTTGGGAGGAAGGATGGGACTGGGGTGTATTAGTGTTGTGATGAGGAGGGGTAGATTGAGATGGTTTGGGGAGGAAGGATGGGACTGGAGTGTATTGGTGTTGTGATGAGAAGGGGTAGATTGAGATGGTTTGGGGAGGAAGGATGGGACTGGAGTGTATTGGTGTTGTGATGAGGAGGGGTAGATTGAGATGGTTTGGGGAGGAAGGATGGGACTGGGGTGTATTGGTGTTGTGATGAGGAGGGGTAGACTGAGATGGTTTGGGAGGAAGGATGGGACTGGAGTGTATTGGTGTTGTGATGAGGAGGGGTAGACTGGGACGGTTTGGGAGGCAGGATGGGACTGGAGTGTATTGGTGTTGTGATGAGGAGGGGTAGACTGGGATGGTTTGGGCATGTGGAGAGGATGGAGGATGACAATTGGGTGCGGAAGGTGAGAAGTGTGAACGCAAGGGGTAGGGTAGCGAGAGGCAGACTGAAAAAGACCTGGGGCGAGGTCATAGAGTGTAACCTCAGGGATAAGGCACTGAATAGGGAGGCTGCCAGAGATCGAGCAGCATGAGGAGCCGCTTGGAGTCTATATAAACGAAAAGAGAAACGAATAGAGGCTTGAAGAGTTGAGACAAAGAATATATCTTTTCGTAAACACTAATAACGAAGAGAGAGAGTGGATTATGCATTCGTTACCTTGTTCCTCATCCTGTGTTTACATCTCATTAACCCTACTCGTGTTTTCAATAATACTGGCGAGTCGGGAGGTCATTCTAGCCTAAGTCAACTCTGGGAAAGTGTTAAGACAGGGCTAATGAGGTGACTTTTATAGTGCTTGGGTTGGAAAATGACCTCTAATGACCAAACATCGTTACTGCAGTGTTTTCTGACCTCTCTCTCTCTCTCTCTGTCTCTCTTTCTCTGTCCGTCCCTCCATGTCTGTCTGTCTGTATGTATGTTTGTCTGTCTCTGTCTGTCTGTCTGTCTCTCTCTCTCTCTCTCTCTCCCTCGATAGGTGCATATTATCTTCTGTTACAGAATCTGCCTAACACCTCTTCCTTAGCGATTTATTTTTGGACACAGCTGGTTAATATCCTTTTACACCTTATATATGTAAACTGAGGAGGATTTATTAAGCGGATTTATGTAACACAGAAGAGGACAGTAAGGTGTAATAAACAAAATAAATCGCTTAGGAAGAGGTGTTAAGGACTTTCCATAAACGGCCATGTCAGTCTGCTCGTCCTTAATGATCTTCGGCCTAAGTTTCAATTCTGCTGTCTCTGTCTATCCAGGATTTCTGTACTTGGTTACTGATATAGATAGGTAGATAGATAGACAGATTGATAGATAGACAGATAGATAGATAGGGAGAGAAACAGATAGATGCATATATGAAATGACTGGTTGATATGTAGGTAGGTAGATAGATTTAGAGATAAATAGATAGATAGATAGATAGACAAATGGATAGATAGATAGGCAGATAGATAGATAGATAGATAGACAGATAGATAAAAAAACAAATGTAACTATAAGGCTTTGTGTTAAATGTCTACCACAAGAGAGAGAGAGAGAGAGAGAGAGAGAGAGGGAGAGAGAATCCCCTCCATGTCTCTCTCAAGAACACGGTCTCTCTCTCTCTCTCTCCCTTCCCCCGTTTTAAACATGGCCTATCTATCTATCTATCTATCTATCTATCTGTCTGTCTATTTGTCTATCTATCTGCCTGTCTATCTATCTATCTGTCTATTTGTCTATCTATCTGCCTGTCTATCTAT
>NC_137009.1:305000-307500 GCF_032717465.1 Coenobita brevimanus
GTTAGAGAGAGAGAGAGAGAGAGAGAGAGAGAGAGAGAGAGAGAACCCTTTCGTCTCAATTCTGTTCATCAATTTTTCTCTTCAGTACGATTCTCTCTAGCATAATAAATTACTGTATAGGTATATGAGGTACGACAAATGATACCTTACTTCACCAAGTTCAGAAATTACAATATTTTGCAGCTAAAGTAGCTATTGGGGGAGCAAGAAAGTATGACCATGTAACCCCCATCATAAAGGAATTAAAGTGGTTAAAGATTAAAGATAAACATATTTTTGACAGATGTACCACTGTTTATATGGCTGTCAATGGTTTTTATCCGGAGTGGTATCTAAAGTTGTCCACTGTCACTGAAAACACAGCCAGTACAACAAGACAGCGACATAACCTTTTTGTGCCTAGAGCCAGAACAAACTCTGGTGCCAGAGCCATCACCATACTAGCACCCAAACTGTGGAATAATTTACCTACTGATATCACTCATTCCGGAAGCATACATGTTTTCAAATCTAAACTTAGGGAGTTAATTTTAAGTGATTTATAGTTGATATTATCATGTATCGAATATGACACGACTATTTTTGTCTGTGACTTTGTATACTGATATGTAGGAATAACTATATTTTATGGAAATAAATTATTTGAACTTTGAACTTTGAACTCTCTCTCTTCCTATTTCTCACCATCATCCACTCACTTGATGTAGTGCTGCCTACTTCTTCCTTCACCTTTATCATTCTTTTTCTGTGTCTGTCCTCCTCTCTTCCTATTTCTCACCATCATCCACTCACTTCATGTAGTGCTGGCTACTTCATCCTTCACCTTTATCATTCTTTTTCTGTGTCTGTCCTCCTCTCTTCCTATTTCTCACCATCATCCACTCACTTGATGTAGTGCTGCCTACTTCTTCCTTCACCTTTATCATTCTTTTTCTGTGTCTGTCCTCCTCTCTTCCTATTTCTCACCATCATCCACTCACTTGATGTAGTGCTGCCTACTTCTTCCTTCACCTTTATCATTCTTTTTCTGTGTCTGTCCTCCTCTCTTCCTATTTCTCCCATCTTTCCTGTCACTTTTTATTACTCTTCTTTCCTTTTCAGGTGGCTTTACATTGAGTGACAAGCCTAATGGTTTCCTGTAAGCCAGAAAACCATTTACAACGCTGGGTGGTAACCATATAACCAACCCATACGTGTTCCCTACGTGTCAACAAGTGGGTTGGCGGAGGGTTAGTGCCCCTCCCCGTAAAACAACTAACTCAAAGACAAACGGCCACCCCTTACGGGATTATGGCGTCTGGCTAGAGATAGATAGATAGACAGATAGATAGATAGATAGACAGACAGACAGATAGATAGTAAATTTCATTTGATATGTGTGAACGTCGGGGGTGGGGTTGCGAGAGGCAGACCGAAAAAGACCTGGGGTGAGGTCATAGAGTGTGATCTCAAGGATAAGGGATTGAACAGGGAGGCTGCCAGAGATCGAGCAGGGAGTGAGCCGCCTTTAGGGGACCAAGGCCGAGGCATGGTGAAAACAGACACACACACACACACACACACACACACACACACACACACACACACACACACACACACACACACATTTCAATTTCACCACATCTTCAAGGACCTGGAACAACAGTCAAAATAAATCGCTTGGGAAGAGGTGTTAGGGGAGGATAGGGGTGCAAATCGTCCGCTCCGTCCTTCATTTTCCCACATTTAGCGGAGACAATCTTCGCGATGGATTCTCTCTCGTCTCGCGAAATTAAAAAGACGTAAAATTCACTGATATGGGAAGGTAATACACATGAGAAATTTTACTGAGAGAGAGAGAGAGAGAGAGAGAGAGAGAGAGAGAGAGAGAGGCCCTTGACGTGAGAGAAATGGGACGCGCTATCTTACAATTTTTCCTTCCTGCCTTCCGTCTTACCTTTCTTCCTTCCTTTCTTCCTTCCGTCTTTCCTTTCTTCCTTCCTTCCTGCCTTCCGTCTTACCTTTCTTCCTTCCTTCCTTTCTTCCGTCTTTCCTCCCTTCTTCCTTCCTTACTTCTTTCTTTCCTTCCTTCCTTCCTCCTTCTTTCCTTCCTTCCTTCCTTCTTTTTTTCCTTCCTCCTTCCTTCCTTCCTTCCTCCTTCTTTCATTCTTACACGTACTTACCTACCTACTTATCTACCTACCTACCTACCTTCCTACCTACTTATCTACCTACCTACCTACCTTCCTACCTACTTACCTACCTACCTACCTACCTTCCTACCTACTTACCTACCTACCTACCTACCTACTTACCTACCTACCTACCTACTTACCTACCTACCTTCCTACCTACTTACCTACCTACCTACCTACTTACCTACCTACCTACCTACCTTCCTACCTACTTACCTACCTACCTTCCTACCTACATTACAATGAATTCCAGTTTCAGCCACACTCCATCTCTCCCTCCCCCCCCTCTCTCTCTCTTTCCATGTTTCCTCTCCTCCCTCCCTCCC
>NC_137009.1:317500-345000 GCF_032717465.1 Coenobita brevimanus
ATCATGAAGAGTAAAAACGTAAGGTCTAATCCTGCAGTGTTTGGGATCGTGTCGTTTTCTGGCGAGTTTGTCTGTCACGCCAAACACCACGTCAGAAGCGAGGTTATGCTGACGAAGGTAAATATGCCTGTGTCCTGGGTGACGGCGTGTGTGTGTGTGTGCTGTGAGAGAGAGAGAGAGAGAGAGAGAGAGAGAGAGAAACACACAACACACAGATATACACACACGACAGAGAGAAAGAGAGAAACACACAACACACAGATATACACACACGACAGAGAGAGAGAGAGAGAGAGAGAGAGAGAGAGAGAGAGAGCAAAGGAATGGCTGACTTCACCTATAGACTGTTCACTCCAACTTGGCGCAGAGTTTAGCACTTCTTCGTGACTAGCAACATATTCAAACGCTAATCTCTTGCCATACCTCAATATTGAAGACGTGAGGTGGTAATTTTAACTTCTATACCCTGTTCATATCAACTTGGCGAAAAATTGCCATCTCTCCATCTTGAATCCTGAGTTTACAGCGAGAGATTAACGCTAGAATAGGGTGCTAGTCACGAAGAAGTGCTATGGAAAGGATGCTGAGCCGTAGTATTGTGTTAAGCACCATTCAAATTCAAGATCCGTTCATTTCGAGATGCCTGGACACACTGCGTTTGAAAGACTGATCATAGGAAGCAGGAAGTACAGACAGAGGGAGACAGTTCCAGAGTTGACCTGTTGCATACATGAAGGACTGGGAGTAACGGTTAACTCTTGCACTGGAGAGCTGAACAGAAAGGGGATGAGAGTTTGTTGCTAGACGGGTGCTACGTGCCCGTCGTAGTGGTCGAGGGATGCAAGCAGACAGTTCAGAGGAGCAGTGACCATTGAAGTATCGATAGAAAAGAGATAAAGATGCAACAGTGCAGCGAAGAGACAGAGGTTGAAGGGAGTCAGTAAGAGGAGCAGTGACCATTGAAGTAGCGATAGAAATGAGATAAAGATGCAACAGTGCGGTGAAGAGACAGAGGTTGAAGGAAGTCAGTAAGAGGAGCAGTGACCATTGATGTAGCAATAGAAAAGAGATAAAGATGCAACAGTGCGGCGAAGAGACAGAGGTTGAAGGGAGCCAGTAAGAGGAGCAGTGACCATTGAAGTAGCGATAGAAAAGAGATAAAGATGCAACAGTGCGGCGAAGAGACAGAGGTTGAAGGGAGCCAGTAAGAGGAGCAGTGACCATTGAAGTAGCGATAGAAGAGAGATAAAGATGCAACAGTGAGGCGAAGAGACAGAGGTTGAAGGGAGCCAGTAAGAGGAGCAGTGACCATTGAAGTAGCGATAGAAAAGAGATAAAGATGCAACAGTGCGGCGAAGAGACAGAGGTTGAAGGGAGTCAGTAAGAGGAGCAGTGACCATTGAAGCAGCGATAGAAAAGAGATAAAGATGCAACAGTGCGGCGAAGAGACAGAGGTTGAAGGGAGCCAGTAAGAGGAGCAGTGACCATTGATGTAGCAATAGAAAAGAGATAACGATGCTGCATAAGGACGAAGAATTAAGCCAAATGAAAGTGAATGGAGTGTAGTTAGAGCGAAGAGAGGATATGCCGCGCCTGAGAACTACTAACGATATCTCCTGCGATGTCTCCTGTCCCACACTGCAAGGGAACCAAATATTTCTCAATACTTGGGTTACTCGCGTCCTAAGCAAGCCTGGCCTGAGGAAGATAAACACATGTACGTGGAGATGAAAGTGTGTGTGTGTGTGTGTGTGTGTGTGTGTGTGTGTGTGTGTGTGTGTGTGTGTGTGTGTGTGTGTGTGTGTGTGAGAGAGAGATAGAGAGAGAGAAAGATAGAGAGAGAGAGAGAAAGAAAGTGTGTGTGTGTGTGTGTGTGTGTGTGTGTGTGTGTGTGTGTGTGTGTGTGTGTGTGTGTGAGAGAGAGAGAGAGAGAGAGAGAGAGAGAAAGAAAGTGTGTGTGTGTGTGTGTGTGTGTGTGTGTGTGTGTGTGTGTGTGTGTGTGTGCGCGCGCGCGTGTGTGTGAGGGAGAGAGAGAGAGAGGGAGGGAGACAAAGTGTGTGTGTGTGTGTGTGTGTGTGTGTGTGTGTGTGTGTGTGTCCCTGGAACTCCTGGACAAATGTTTACCTTTCAGATTAAGCCGGGGAAGGAGGCGTGTGTTGGTCCAGGAACAAGTTACACACCCTCCCGTAGCACCAGCAGGGTATCACAGCCGCACCCCCCTCCTACACCCAGCACCCCTCACAAACACGTACACAGATACACAGGCACCCCCCCCCCTCCTCCACCCAGCTCTACACAAACACTTACACAAACACACGCCACCTCAGTCATGCAAAACCAGAAATACACCCCTGAGACACTACCCTACACAGAGAGACGAGTACACCCTGCCAAACACCCAGTCATTCATCCCTGAGACCCACCCTCCCTACCACACTACCATCACACAATACAACTTACAAACAATACACTTTGCACACACTGTAAATGCATCCCCCACAGCACACCATCACACTTACTACATGCACACACTATATAGCATCCCCCACACCACACCACGCCACCACACTCACCACATACACCACACTACCGCAGCATAAACAGTCCTTCAACATAAGACATCTGGGAGCGACCTTTTGAAGTCTGGAGTGCAACAACAACAACAACAACTACTACTACTACTACTACTACTGCTACCACCACTACTACTACTATCTCATTGAATATGCTCCACAATTTTTCTCATTCATTTCCTGCTACGCTCTCGCCATTTCATTTTAACTTTTTCCTTTTTTCTGCTATAGTGCGTTTACTCCAATTTGGCAAAGACCCCCCACCCCTATTCTGCTTGTATGATGGCCAGGCGTATTCCGATTCAAGGATTTATTTGACTGGTAACCAAGGAGACTCAGCTTCGTAACCAATAAGGCTCATGCAACCACAGTGAGGTATAAATGGCACGGTGTGGTATGCACGGAGTGACTATGCAGAAAGTTACCGTTCCCTTCTCTGGCTATCCTAAAACCTAAACTAACCTTAATTCAAGAAATGACTGATTTCACAATCTGCCTATAACATACGTGTATATAGTTATTTATATTATCTGTATGTCGACCTATAATTATCTATAGATCCATAAAACATCCAACTATCTCCCTGACACATGTATTTCATAAAATGCTGTTGATAAATGGCACAATACTTGATATAACATGCGTATACTTTCAACACAGCATCTAAAAAGGCACCTGGGGCATGCGCACTGAGAGGTAAGGTTACTTCCAGCATAAGAGTCACTCCGTGCATACGGCCTATGAGACCTTCAGACAGACTCGAAATCGGTGGATACAGCTTACGTCCAGCCATTCTCTGAATCACATAAGTACAATAAATGACCTACCTTCATGTAATGGTGTCTACGTCCTCCACAATACAAGAAAGCGACCACCCACTGTGTATCCAAGTGAAATTTACCGGCAATATAGCTCATGCCGTCCTCACTGTTTAAGTATCTGTACTTCCACTGAAAAGACGATGACATTTAAGTCTTAGAAAGGATCAGAATCTCTTCTCTAATCCCTCTGTTATACATAGGATTTTAGATTTTATTTTATTGTTATTCTAAGACACATTTGCATAATGGAGACAGCTGAGTCCGACATTCTTCATATCAATTTTATTTTTAAAGCATTTGATGTCATTCGCAACAACCGGAAAAAAATGTAAATTACAACTCAAAATGTTTTTTTTCATATTTCGTAACTAATCTGGCAACTAGACCAGCCGCGTCGGCTGGAGAAGCAAAATTGGCTGCCATCTTTTAACACGGTTTCTCAGCCAGAAGTTTCATTTGTTATAATCCGTAAAGGCACATCAAAGGACTTGAAATATTCGATGCTAGTAATTTTTCTGATAAATATCAATTACATCATACTGTAAAGAACTTCCTAATACCTTAAAAGTAGGGAGTGGAAACATGGCGGCAGCTGGCATCAGTAGTGGTGGATGCTGAAGATCTCTTTAATGTTATTGTTGTGGTAGTCAGCTGGGTCGAAGGGAGGACGAAGCTGAAGATGACTAGAAAAGATTTATTTATATGAGGTCACAGTGCCAGTAATCTGCTGAACGACACCCTCAATTATCTACCAAAAGCAAGACCAAAATATCCATTGGTTTTTACACATGATACACAGTTTGTAAGGTGAGAAAACAACTCGTTTAAGAATACCACCAGAGCCATGTCACTCGGCTATCAGAAGTGCAGGAATGTAGCCAAATTACCGGTGGTTCAGGCTTTATATGTCTAGATAAAGCAGTCTAGGTCCAGGTCCAAAGGCTCCTGATGGGGGAATCAAGGAAGCATAATCGGCAGCATAGTACGGATTAAAATTATGACCAAAAAATAGATGACTTCATGGCAGTCATTAGGCCTAAGTTGTGCAAAGACTCGTACTTTTTTTAGCTTGATAGTTTTTGCATTTTCGAAGTCACTCCTACTTTAAGTTAGCATAGATTAGGTCAGGTTTGGTGTTTTAGTTTAGGTAGACAAGATTAATTAAAGTTAGAATACCCTTGACTGTCAGAAACAACAAATTTATGAAGTGGTTTGCTGTTACTACCAAGTGTGTGTTTGGTGCTACTGGATAGGCTGTAGTGTTGTCATTATTAAGTCTAACTGTTCTTTACACTGTCTATCTACCTGTCTATAGCCCGACACCCTAATCCCGCAAAGGGTGGCCACAGACAAAACGCCTCCAAGTCGCTCTGTCACCCACCATTTACATTAAGTATAATTATGATATTGGTATTAATTTCAATTTTTTGGTCTTGATGTCGGTGTTAGGTTCAGGGTTCTATCTATCTGTCAATTGCCAGATGCCCTAATCCCATAAGCATAGGCGTACGGGACCCTTCTCATCTGGGGGGGCTGAACTCTCTCTGCCCGAAATATATTTTGCCTGTAAATCCAAGCAATTATATATATATATATATATATATATATATATATATATATATATATATATGTATGTATGTATATATATATATATATATATATATATATATATATATATATTTATATATATATATATATATATATATATATGTGTGTGTGTGACGGAAGAAACCACACTTCATGAAGACATTGCACATTTATTCTACACACCATGTAAAAATGAAGGTTAACTGAACTGCTAAATTTCACCCACATTTACAAGTATTACATAAAGCCTACCGTATAAAACTGAACTGAGTAATTAGTATGGGTTATACTTTTTAATGTAATATACTAAATAAATAATAGCTGTTACTGAAATAATTTGCAGTGGTTGAATGGTATAAATATAATAATTATTAAAAATTGCAGTAAATTATAGTTCACCTTCATACTAAATTAAAACATGATTAGAAAAATGAAGTGCTTCTTTTCCTATCCATAATAAAGCTAAGACTTACAGAAAAAATCAAGTTATAAGAAATATTTTCCACGTCCCTTTCTTTTTCCAAAAACATCTATAATTTTGTCCATATCTTCTTCAATCACTCTAGTAGCATATTCTCTTTCTATGTTGATAAGTGCTAGGCAGCTAACTCTTGCTTGACCCATGGTGCTGTGAAGGTAGGATTTCAGCTTACGAAGTCCACTGAAAGACCTCTCTGCTGAACATGAAGTAGCAGGGATGACAGCCAAAAGAGATACAACTTTCATGAACTCGGGTACCATTTCTGACAGTTCATTTTCGTGTAGAAACTGGACAACATCTGATGCTGTCTTGAGGAAGACTCCTTGTCGCCTTTGCTTAAACTTAAAGAAAAGTCTGTTCTGCTTCCATCAGATCCTTGTCCAGGCCATAAAAGTTTGCAACTAGTTCATAGTCACTTTGTGATGGTGAATCACTTATTGCAATGGCACCAAGAGCACACAGAGCATCTTCATCATTACCCTTGAAACGAACTTCCAGTTCTGACAGGACCTTGTCAATTGAATTGTCATAAGTGTTGACACCATGATGCTGTACTGGTGTCAGTGGTTGGGCATCCATCCCTGTCAGCTGCATTCCTTTGTTAATCAGTAAAATTATACTTGAAAATTTACTTAGCAAAGTATGAAAATATTATATACCTGGAATTTTGTCAAAATTCCTGGAAATATCAGGGAAAAGTCAGGGAAATTTTTGCTGACCAGAGAGTGGGAACCCTGTGTATAGCATTATCAGTCACACTGTCCACACATTACATAAAATGTTATACAGAAAAAAATCATCCATAGCTATATAAATAGCAGATTACAGCGAGGACTCTACAAGAGTTTGATGCAAGTGAAAAGCCAGATTGGTCAGATCCAGCTTGATGAGATAAAATAAATAAATAAACAAAAAAATAAATAAAGTAGACGTGCTGGGGAGCACATCTACTTTACCTCCGTGCATGCACCCCACCATACGATCATGCTGATCGAGTGTGTGTGTCTTATGTCCCTCAGTATACATGACACAGACAGATAGACTGTCAGACACACAGACCTACAGACAGACAAACAGACAGACACCATGAAAATTCCATACTATTATGCTTCGCTAACGCTCAGCATAAAATAAAAAAAAATAAAGACTTTGGTCACATTGTGTAACGGTTTTCTACAAAATATTATACATAGGCTCATGATTAGAAAGAGGAATAATAGTAATAATCCCAGTATCACAGGCTTTAAGAAGAAAAAGGGCAGATGAATCGCTCTCAATATGAATGAGAAGTGAAATCTGAGAGCACCATCGATTCCTCCTCCCAGTACTTACCAAAAACTGCTCAATGTCAAAAAAGAATAAGTCCGAATATGTGTCACTGTGCAGCTTCCACTCAAGCCCTGAGCAAACTGGCGGCCGGGACTTGGGGACTCTGCCGACGCATAGTGTGTACTTGTTCTCCCGTCCTAGACACGTACAGTTTATGACTTATGAGCCTGTCCACTATTACGTAATTTACGAACGGACGGTACGGACACGAGCATCCAGCTCAGCCTGTCAGCACTGGCTGATAGTTTATTTATAAACAGTAAGAACTAAGAAATATTTTAAAGAAAGTACAAAAAAGGACCGTTATGGCATTTCGTTTTTTAAGGGAAAAGTAAAATTTCATATATGAAAAGAAAAAACACTCAAGGACAGGATTTAGCTCACGATCTGCCAGTTGAATAGCCCTGCTACATTGGCTACTCTGCCCGAAAAAATTGTGTCTGCCCAAATCTTGGGGGGGCTGCAGCCCCCCCAGCCCCCCTGGCCCGTACGCCTATGCCCATAAGGGGTGGCCACAAACAAATAGCCTCCATGTCCAATACTATTACACTGCCCATCTCCCAGCTCACACCCCCTCTCTCATATACAGTGCCTCTCCACTCCATCCCTCCATCTCATCCTCAGCCTCCCCCTCCACCTCACTCTCATACACTCTCCTGTCATTCTTCAGTCCTATCCTTTGCATTTTGCAGCTCAGACTATTGCTGTTCCTTCCATTAACATTTGCATTTTTCCTTTTTACATTTCTATTTTTCATCCCAAACCTTTCATTTGTAACTTATATTTTATTTGACGAATTCTTGCACGTACGAAACCTTGAAGAACATTACCATATCCAAGAGGTGAGTTTTAAGATTGGAGGGATTAAATGTAGCCTTAAATACACCCCTCCTTTGCTAGCTGCCCCATCTAAGTTGAATAAAGCCATCATGTTAGCCTTGTTGCAATGGAAAAGGTGTCATAAGTTGAATAAAAGCCTGATTACAGTGAAAAAGATGCTGTAAGTTGAGTACAAACATCACATTAGCCTGATTATGATGAAAAAGATGTTGTAAGTTTAATATAACCATCACATTAGCCTGATTGCGATGAAGGAGATGTTGTAAGTTGAATAAAAACCACATTAGCCTGATTACAGTGGAAAAGATGTTGTAAGTTGAATAAAAACATCTTATTAGCCTTATTACAGTGAAAATGACATAATTATAATGGGGTTAATAAAAAGACTAGATTGTATTTGTATTGCAGGTGAGTAGTGAGCAAAGCAGGAAAGTTGGAACAAAAGTACAAGGCAGCTAAGAGTATGTATGCAAGAGGAGCACATGTGAATTCTGCTAACCTCATCTTTAAGGTAATAATTGTAATGTTACCCAGCTCATACTGCCCCCCTGGTTCGTGTAAAGGCAGGGCTTGATAATACTTCTGGAGCTTATATTCATAATTTGAGTTGAACTCCTTGGGATTGATGCTGTCATCATAGTTTTCTTACACTCTTGAGATTGTATTATTTAGTGCAAGACATTTCAGACTGGAGGGGTCAGGTATAGGCTGCATTAATTAGTTGTGTACTCAGATTCTTCTATCTATCTATCTATCTACTGCCAGACGCCTCAATCCCGCACGGGGTGGCCACAAACAAATCGCCTCCACGTCGCCCTGTCCCCTGCCATTTCACTGCCCTGCTCCCAACTCACACCCCCCTCTCTCATATACCTCTCCACCCCATCCCTCCATCTCATCCTCGTACTCCCCCTCCCTCTTCCCCCCTCCACCTCTCTCACATACACTCTCTTCGTCAGTCAAATTGAATCATTTGACGAATCTGTGATTAATATAAGTTGTAACCCCCAGGTTCATCTGAAATGGGAACTCAGTGGACTGCAGAGTTGAGTTGCCTGTCTGCCGCAGTCCACCATCCTCCATTTGAGGATGTTAAAATTGTGAAGGAGTTAAATAACTCTCATAGGAAAGCTGTAGTATTCCACTCCAGCTGATGCCAGATGATTTTATTCAGTAGAGTGAGTCACAGAACTATAAGACGTATTATTATCATCATTAACCTTCTCACCGTCATCATCATCATCATCATCAATACTGCTGCCTTCTCACAGAACTATTTATCTTCACATATCTCTCTCACTCTCAGACACTCCTTCTTCATCCTTGTCTCTTTCCAACATACTGCTCCATACTCTTTCATTGTCCTCACATACCTTTTTCACTCTCTCAGACACTCTCTTCTTCATCCTTGTTTCTCATATACTGTTCCACACTCTTCTTTTACCCTCACATACCAGTGTCACTCTCTCAAACACTCCTCCATGTCTCTCACTGATGTACTTCTCCACACTCTTTCATACCACATAAGGCCTGCTTCTTTCAGTATTTCTCCGTCTTGCTTTCTGAGACCTTCTTTAGCAACGTATCTAGCTACATGTGTACCAGTGATCGCGTGGGTAGTGTGTTTTTTGTTATCACTGCTAGATGAAAGTCAGCACTCCTGCCATTATTGCACATTGTTTGGCTAAAAAAGCTTCATTATCACACGCCTGAGCTGGTTTCTGCTGACAACGATGGTGCAAAATGTGTGGTTTCTGATGGCCTCGAGGGATTCTAAAATAATTCCCTACTTGAGGAGTTAATCCCATGTGATGGAGACCACTAACGCTCCACCCCCTAGCCTTGGAACCCCTTACATCAAGCCCATCTCAGGTCTCTCAATATGTGTTTCTTCCATATTGTGCCTTTTTCATCATATCTATTAACCTAACCATGCCTGTGTATGTTTCTGATACATACCGTAACAGTATATAATTACCGTGTGTATTTAGTGGGTCTAAATTGTTGTAAAAGGGAAAATTTGGGTTTACAGTTGGGGTGCCTGGTGCCAATTAGGATAAATCCCATAGGTTCAGTGCTTTTGTTATGGCACAGTTTTGTTTATCACACACCAGGCGCGGTACCAGTAACGCAGGATAACCAAGGGATCATTGTATTCCTTTTTATCCATTCCGTAATTCCAGTTCTTTCTCCTGCCACCTGTTCTTCCATTCCAAAATATCTATCTATCGCCAGACGCCTTAATCCCATAAGAGGTGGCCACAAACAAATCACCTCCATGTTGCCATGTCCCCAGCCATTTCACTGTCGTACTCCCAGATTACATCCCCCTTTCTCAGATACCTCTCCACTCCATCCCTCCATCTCATCCTTGGCCTCCTGCTCCCTCTCTCCCCCTCCACCTCACTCACATACGCTAGTCTCTCACTCTCCATCCTCTCCACATGACCAAATCACCTCAATATGTTTCTCCTAACACTTCCTATCACATCCACATCCACACCACAACGCCCCTACACTGTACCCGTAAATTACTCAGCAATTCTAGCAGTATATTCTGTTTTAGTTAATGCCAAGTTATGTTATTCAGTCTTAAAAGCCTGTGTAAGTCGATAATTGTCGCCACTGACACTCTCATGGTCAGCACAACTCTAGCATCTGTTCTAGGAAATATTAAATGATTGTATTTGTTTGAGTGACACATCAGGGCCTGAGAGAATTTTGTATTTCAGGTGAGTGATGAGGAAAGCAATAGCAGTAGTAGCAGTAATAATAATAGTAGTAGTAGTAGTAGTAATTGTAGTAGTAGTAGTAGTAGTAATATTAGTAGTAATAATAACAGTAGTATTAGTAATAGTAGTAGTAGTAATAATAGTAGTAGTAGTAATAGTAGTACAGTAATAATAGTAGTAGTAGTAATAGTAGTACAGTAATAATAGTAGTAGTAGTAGTAGTAGTAGTAGTAATAGTGGTAGTAGCCCTAGGTTCATCTGAAATGTGAACCCAGTGGACTGCATGCTAAAGTTGCCCTTCTTCCACAGACACCATCCTGTGTTTGAACGGATAGGGAGGGAGGTGAGGGACGTTTGTACACCCAGGCAGCTCCACTTCTCAGTCCTATCAATGCCACCACACGAAGGTACCCCCATGCAGCACCGAGGAAAGCAGCAACGGGAAGGTGCAAATGGGAGGGAGAGTACGAGGCAGCTGGGAATGATATACCGGAAAAACAAAAGTGCACCCTGCTGATCAAATCCTCATGGTAATAATGGAGGGATGGAGTGGAGACGTATATGAGAGATGGGGGTGTAAGCTGGGGGGATGGAGAGTGAGAGACTAATGAGGAGAGTGTGTGTTAGTGAGGTGGAGGGGGGGAGAGGGAGGGGGAGGCCAAGGATGAGATGGAGGGATGGAGTAGAGAGGTATATGAGAGAGGGGGGTGTAAGCTGGGGGGATGGAGAGTGAGAGACTAATGAGGAGCGTGTGTGTTAGTGAGGTGGAGAGGGGGAGAGGAAAGGGGAGGCCAAGGATGGAGGGATGGAGTGGAGAGGTATATGAGAGATGGAGGTGTAAGCTGGGAGCAGGGCAATGAAATGGCGGGGGACAGGGCAACATGGAGGCGATTTGTTTGTGGCCGCCCCTTACGGGATTAAGGCGTCTGGCAATAGATAGATATGTATTAGCAAACATTCTTAAACTTGATTTTTTTAGTTAGAGGATAAATTAATATAGTTTGTGGTATCCCCAGGCAGTTTTGTTCAACTTACAAATTGCCTCCTGTGTTGAGACCATGGATTACTCTTCTGTTTTGTTCCTACCATTTCCTGACAGCCTTATTCTGTTTTGGTGGTAGGTGGTGTTTCTTTGTCTGCCCTCCTCTCTTCCTATTTCTCACCATCATCCACTCACTTGATGTAGTGCTGCCTACTTCTTCCTTCACCTTTATCGTTCTTTTTCGTGGCTGCCTTCCTCTCTTCCTTCTCACCATCATCCACTCACTTGATGTAGTGCTACCTCCTTCTTCCTTCACCTTTATCATTCTTTTTCTGTGTCTGTCCTCCTCTCCTCCTATTTCTCACCATCATCCACTCACTTGATGTAGTGCTGCCTACTTCTTCCTTCACCTTTATCATTCTTTTTCTGTGTCTGTCCTCCTCTCTTCCTATTTCTCCCATCTTTCCTGTCACTTTTTATTACTCTTCTTTCCTTTTCAGGTGGCAAGCCTAATGGTTTCCTGTAAGTCAGGAAACCATTTACAACGCTGGGTGGTAACCATATAACCAACCTGTAAGTGTTTCTTACGTGTCAACAAGTGGGTTGGCGGAGGGTTAGTGCCCCTCCCCATAAAACATCTAACTCAAAGACAAATGGCCACCCCTTACAGGATTATGGCATCTGGCTTGAGACAGGTAGTTAGTTAGACTTTTTAAACTGATTGGGCAAGGTATAGTTGTAATAAACCTTATCACAACCAGAGGCCCTTCTTAAAGTGAATGTGATGCATGTTAGAAGAAAGAATAAACTATAACTAAACAGAAAATGATGTTCACTCAAATTCAGGGACTTAGTGAAGGCTGCATCTGCCCCACCAATTCAGAAGGCATTGTCAGAGCCGAGTCTAGTCACGTGGGTACAGCAGGAATAAAATAATGGTGATGTCCCTGAGTGAAACTAGTTAACTTTTTGACTGTGGTGTCCTTTACATTTGGTTCTTGCTGTGTCTGTCTATTTATCTATTGTCCAGTCCTGTTTTACCCATTCCGGAGCATAGAGGCCCAGGGCTAGGCTACACAGTCCGTATATTTTAGGTGAGTGGACCATTCAGTCATCCCTGAGCAGTATTATGTCTGTAAGCATCTAAATGGAGTGGAGAGGTATAGGAGAGAGGGGGGTGTGAGCTGGGAGCAGGGCAGTGAAATGGTGAGGGACAGGGCGACATGGAGGCGATTTGTTTGTGGCCACCCCTTATGGGATGAAGGCGTCTGGCAATAGATAGACAGAGACAGAAGTAACTACATCCAACCTTCCTGAGAACTTGATCGCACATGGACTGCATCTGGTTGGAGTATCGTAACCTACTAGGCCATACATCCATTTGCTGATTATATGGTTGCAGTGCTTCCCAGTGTTGTGGTGTGGATGTGGATGTGATAGGAAACATTAGGAGAAACACATTGAAGTGGTTTGGCCATGCGGAGAGGATCTGGTTTGATGGTAGACAGTACCACACCAGGGGAAGACC
Organism: Coenobita brevimanus; assembly: GCF_032717465.1. Classification (NCBI taxonomy): domain Eukaryota; kingdom Metazoa; phylum Arthropoda; class Malacostraca; order Decapoda; family Coenobitidae; genus Coenobita; species Coenobita brevimanus. Next base: position 330,374 of record NC_137009.1, read on the forward strand.
AGGGTCCTTCCCCATGGTGAATTGCAGGGAATTATGAGGAGAATTGGCCCTGGACTGATGCCACAACTTCTTCATTCACTCAGGGTATACAGTGCCACCATTGTGTCTCCTCAGCTCCACATTTGGGGCTTTATAAATTTATGATATTTATGACCTTTTCCCAGTCCATTTTGGTCTACCTCTCATTAGGGGTAGGGTTGTGAGAGGTACATTGGAAAAGACCTGGGACGAGGTAACTGAATGTGACCTGCCAGAAATCAAGTAGCATGGAGAGCCGCCATTAGGTGACCAAGGCTGACGTATGCAAGCATGTTGGAGCCTTTAAAAACGAAACGATGATTTCTTGTCATCAGTCACCTATGACAAGCATTTTTTCTAGCCTAGATTTATCGTAGCTTTAAAAATGAAATATTAGTATACAGTTAAAAAAAAGTGACAGGTGACATAACAAGAGTGTGACTGTAAAATGAAAAACCTTATTGGACTGAAGGGATTAAGTTCCTTTGTGAATACTTGCCCTGCATCACAGAGGTGTAGTTCTAATGGATGCTTTTGTTGCAGGTCCAAAACACAAGGCAGACAGAGCTGAAGCATCATTAGTGTTGTCACCAGGGACCAGCGTGAGCAGCATAGGACTCACTGAAGACAGGAATACATTGACACTGCCCTTTGGAACTCAGAAGAAGAGTCAGTGTTGTTGCTCAAAAGAATATCCACATCTTGGAGTAGGAAGCTTGACCAGCAGTTTTCAGTTCTTCATTAGCCTGTCCACTGCAGCACTGAGACTTAGGTCATTCACTCCCCCTCAGTAACTGCAGATGATTTTATTCAGCAGAGAGAAAACATACACAGCAAAAGGGGTCAAAGATACTCTCTGTAGCATTTATACAGCATTGGTAGAACCTAGATTTTGGTAGCTTTAGGACTAACGGTTGTTTTCCAAGTGTGTTTGTGTCGTAACGTGAGGAATTAGATGTTGGCAGTGTGGAGTGTCATAGTAACTTTAATGTTTGTGTTTAAGTGTAGTTTCTCACATGACATTGGTTTTAGTGAATATCTTGGTTTTAGATTATGAGACTGCAAGAACACATGTTCTACCATGACAAAAATACCTAACCCTCATTCAATTTAGTTAATTGAGAAGCATAGTCAGATTGAAAGGGTCTTCTTGACTTGTAACTAGGGAGACTCAGACCTACCTCATAGGTAATGTTCAACACATTTAACACAACTAAGATTAAATATTCAGGTTATAAGGATGGCCCAGTTTTATCATGTAATTGCAAATTGACTTGCAGTGTGGAGACCAAATTAGTGAAGCATTAAAGGGATTCAGATAAGATATAATGGAGGGAGTCAAAGAGAAATCAGATGTGACGGAGTGTGAGGGGAGGCCAGAGATATTTGTTGGTGAGAGTGAATTAACCAGAAAAGGTATAATAGAGGAGGCCCAGGAAAAAACAGATCTGACAGTGGCGTGTGAGATGAGGCCAGAAATATTTGTTGGTGATAGTGAGACAGTCCAAAACGCGCTTCCTGCTGAGGCGGAGAGGCTTAAGTGTTTCAAGTGTGGTGAACTGTTTACTTGCAAGACCCTCTTCACACAGCACTTGCTAAGTCACGCAAACTGGAAGAAATACCGGTATAAATGTGAAGAGTGTGGCAAGGTGTTTGGTCAGAAAAGTCATCTAACACAGCACTCGGTGACGCATTCGGGAGTGAAGAAGTTTGCGTGTGAGGAATGTGGCAGATTGTTTGGTCAGAAAGGCCACTTGACGCAGCACCTAGCCGTTCATACAGGCGTGAAGAAATACGAGTGTGATGTGTGTGGCAAGTTGTTTGGACATAAATGGGGCCTTACTCAGCACACCATGACTCACGGTACGGAAAAGAATTTCAAGTGTGATGAGTGTGGGAAACTATTTGCTCAAAAAGGCCACTTGAAAAGACACCTCATAATTCATTCAGGGGTGAAGAAATTTGAGTGTCACGTGTGTGGAAGACTGTTCTGTTATAAAAGCCATTTAACACGGCATTCGCTATTGCACTCGGGAGAAAAAAAATATGAGTGTAGCGAATGTGGTAAGCTCTTCGTCGACCAGTGTACCCTCACCCGGCATTCATTAGCTCATTCGGGTGTGAAGAAGTTCAAGTGCGAGCTGTGTGGTAAACTGTTTAGCCAGAAAGGTAACCTCGCACAGCATTTAATCGCACACTCAGGAGTAAAGGATTTCAAATGTAGCGAATGTGGGAAGATGTTTGGTGATAAAGGTACGCTCACTAAGCACCTCCTAATTCATGCAGGTGTAAAGAATTTCAGGTGTAACGAGTGTGGTAAAGTATTTCGCCTCAAGAGCCATCTCACGCAACACTCACTGACTCATGCCGAAGTTAAATTCAAATGTGAGGACTGTTATAGACTGTTTAGAAGCAAACGGGCATTGGATAAGCATGTTCTTATTCACTGAGAAGTTGAGCATCGGAGGTTTTTCTTAACCCTTTCACCCTTATGATGTCTTTTTCACTTTCTTTTCTATCTATTTCCAGGCGCCTCAATCCCGTAAAGGGTGGCCAGAAACAAATCACCTCCATGTCGCCCTATCCAATTCCATTTCACTGCCCTGCTCCCAGCTCACACCCCCTTGTCTCATATACCTCTCCACTCCATCCCTCCATCTCATCCTCAGCCTCACTTTGGTTTCAGTAAGAATATGTAACTCGGCCTCCATCAACCCTAGGAGGTGCTGCCATGAGAGTAAAACCTGGCTACAAGCTTGTTGGCATAATTACTAGCCACACAAGCATTGAGGTGGTTTGGCCATGTGGAGAGTGGAGAGTGAGAGACTGACAAAGAGAGTGTATGTGAGTGAGGTGGAGGGGGAGAGAGAGAGGGGGAGGCCAAGGATGAGATGGAGGGTTGGAGTGGAGAAGTGTATGAGAGAGGGGGGTGTGAGCTGGGAGCAGGGCGATGAAATGGCGCTGGACAAGGCGACATGGAGGCGATTTGTTTGTGGCCACCCCTTACGGGATCAAGATGTCTGGCAATAGGTAAATAGATAGACAAGCATTGCTCTCTGGCTGCAAACATTGAGCCACAAGTACAATGAATCAAAACCCAAGCTGAGACTCACAGATCTTATTACACATATCAGATGTTTTCTTTTCCAACAGTTTCCAGCAGCTGGTAGGAAGTACAGCAGGCCTTTGGTTAGCTTGAGGACTATAGTGACTGCCATGCTTGCTGATTGTACCATTATTTATATCCAAAAATAGGAGTCACATTCCACCCTTGCAAATAGTCCAACACGTCTTCACTGTACATCACCAGTACTGAAGAATCTTACCGGATTCAGCAGCACCCTGAACCTGAAAGGAAATCAAATAAAAAGATGTTTAATTCTCTATTTAGTTCTCAGCAAACAAAATGTGAGCAGCACAACAATTCTAACACATGTTACATAAAAAGATCCCTTAGCACGGAGGGGGAGTCCTTTCAGTGTCAGGAGAGGCAACAGCTCCCTGAACTTCCTCCAATCACTCCTTACCCTAGCCACTAAGCTATCTCCAGCCCCACCTCCAGCACATAACATGTCCCCCCAAATAACAAAATGCTTCTACACACTCAGTAGACTTTCCAGCAGAATCAGTCCTCTCACACCTGACACTCTCTACATGCTCTCCCCGACACACCACACACAAGAAATCAGCATTATCTCAGTGTCTACCTCTAATACCACTACATCTCTTATGCACCCACTTATCACAAACACAGCACAAGATGGAGTTACTTCCCATGCCTTTGTGGCAAACTGATCATTGCCACACTCCTTGTGCTTTGACAGATCATTGCCACACTCCTTGTGCTTTGACAGTACCACCACCAGCCCTAGATATCATCACTTTTGTTTTATCTGCATTTACTCTCAAATCCTTGTGATCCATTCCATCTCTCCATTTCCTAAATCTTTCCTCCGCCTCCTTTTCATTCTCAGCAGTCAGCACCAAGTCATCAGCATACAACATCTCCCATGGAAGTCCATTTCTGAAGTCACATGAGAGCGCTTCAAGCACCATGACAAACAATAAGGGGCTCAAGACTGACCCCTGATGCATGCCAACATTCACGGAAAACTGATCACTCATGTTCTAGGGAATATGTTAACAATTCTGGACAGTCTTTACCTTCCCCAGCACCACAGGAGTTTGATTACCACCGTCAAACATGCAGCTGAACTCAGAGGCAGCAGAGGAGGGGGGCGGGTAGGGAACTCACCTTGAACCAGCATGACACCTTGACCCATCACTTCAGGATGCCCCTCACATTATCAGTGTCTGTGATCAGGCTAATGTTAAATCTTGACTTTTTTCTTATTGTGCATCTGTAGTTTATGCTGACCAAAGGTTTACTGCAATTAGCTGGCTTTTGCGATTGGTTTAGCATCCAGTCCATAGAAGACATTAACAGTACCATGGCCAGCCTCCATATGGGGCTTGTTAAGAGGCATTACATCATGTATAAATGTGTGTGTGTGTGTGTGTGTGTGTGAGAGAGAGAGAGAGAGAGAGAGAAAAAACCCCTCTTAGTGAAGGGGTTAATAAAGGTGTCTCAAAATCTTTGTGCTTTAATTTGTTCAAATGGGAGACTAAGGTTGTGGCCACATTTCCCTGTGTGGGTGTGAGTCGTGCAGTTGTTAAAGGTCCTATCTAACCACTTCAGTTCATTAAGTCCCTCCAAACCTCAGTAAAATGTCAGGTGGTGGGAAGAAGGTAATAAGGTAATGAAATGATATCCTGTGGTTGAAAGAGTTAATGTTGTATTTTGAAGTATCATCTAAGTCTTCCTAAAGAGCAGGTCACCATATACAGTAGTTATCAGCTTGACTTTGCCCTCTTCCATCACTGGTAAAAGTTGTCTGTCTGTCTGTCTCTCTGTTTATTGCCAGATGCCTTAATCCCATAAGGGTGGTCACAAACAAATCATCTCCATATTGCCCTGTCCTCTGCCATTTGACTGCCCTCCCTCCAACTCACACACCCCCTATCTCATATATCTCTCCACTCTGTACATCCATATCATCCTTGGCCTACCCCTCCTCCTCTCCTCTCCCCCTCGGCCTCACTCACATAGGCATACACTCTTCTAGTCAGGTTCTCATTCTTCATTTTCTCCTATTTCTCGTAACACTTATAATGACATACATCAGTCCTATAACATATTGTACTTCCTCATCTGTCTCTCTGTTTCTCCATGTAACTCCACCTGTTCCTCTCAGATGTTATAAGGTTAATTGGTGTTGTAGAAATATTGATTACTTAGCACAGTAATGACCTGATGACGTAATACTCTGCTAGTACTTCAGTCACGCCCCCTTGACAAATAGCAAATGCATCATCATCAGCGTTTGTTTATATTGTACAACCTGGTTGCACACATCCGGTATGGGCCGGCAGCTCTCTTAACACAAGTTCAAGCCATGTTTTACAGGTCTGTAGGGCACCTGAGAGTGTTTATAGAGTCGAGGAACACTGTTCTTTAATCAGAGAAGTGACCAGCCCCCACCCACCCAGTGTTTCAGGCATAGAAGGTTTTTAGTGTCAAGTGAGAAGTGCCAGTGGAAGCTGTGTTGGAATTGCTGTGTGGGAATGAGGGAGAGAGTATCATATATTTTGTTATGGGAACCTCAGCTGGGTGTAAACATGTGAGAACACACAAAAGGACATACTGTACTATTGTGCCCTCTTAAGTATCCAACCTTGAATGAGATGGAGCCCAGTCATGAGGATTGGAACTCCTGATGCTCACACTACCAACTTTACAGTGGAGGCTTCATCACCATTATCCTGAAGAATTGTTAGGGTTCAAGCCCATCAGATACAGTACAAACTCTCAAATTTGAAGTGCTTGGGTCAAGAGGGTGTTTGGAAGCTGAAATATATTGGGAAAGTAGATTGATAATGGTAACTCTGAGAAAATCAAATAAAAAATAGTGAACAATACTATGAACAATGAATGCAATGAAGTACTTTGTAATAGTAATACATCAACTTCTGTTATACGTGTCCAAAAGTAAATTTCATCTGCAAATGTGCATTGATTGTGTGGAGACTGATATCGTCACCTTTTACTGCATTTTCTTTAATTTTCTTTCATCTATATAGGTTCCAACAGGCTTGTATGCATCGGCCTTGGTCACATAATGGCAGATCTTATTGCTGCTCAGTCTCTAGCAGCCTCCACAGTCAGTCTCGTTCGCATACAGGAGGTTTTGGAAATCTGATGTTCATGCTTGAGGGCTTGTCCTGTATCTGTGTAGGTTCCTATGCCATACACTCAAACCTCGATTTAAGGGACTAAATGGGGAATCAGCTTGTCCCTTACTTGATAATGTCCATTGTTTTATCACATATAAAGACAGTCTTGTTATGAAATGCAATGATTGTTTCTTATTTACATGATTATGAATATTATTTTACGGGTACTGTATAAAGAAACATATGAATGTGTATAACCTAGACATTGCGTATCATTGTTGAATGGTCTTGTCCGTTTGTCAGGTAGAATATGGAATCCCTTCAATCCAAAATCCCTTAAATTGAGGTTTGAGTGTATTCTGTGTGAGTGGACCCTTGTGCCTCAGCTTTTGGCATCCCTTTGAGCATTTGACAGCTGGACGGGTGGGTCATGGTCGTAGTGCATTGTGGTGTCAACCCTAAAAGTATTTCATGTAAGTTATTATTATTACATTTTTTACTCATTTTGTAGAAAGTAAAACAAATAAAAATGTGAGATAATGATTGTATTTCTTTATTAATTGTATGCATTCTTCTTTACATTAAAGTTTACTAATTGTCATCTTTCACCCAGCAGGTTCTTAGTACATGCCATTTTATTATTATTATTATTATACTCATGTTTTTGCTTTTCTCATCACCCCATCCATATATATATTGAAGAACCATGGGGACATCATACAACCTTGTAATAACACAACAAGTAATGGAGAGGGGGATGGCGTTGGTAATGAATGGTGATGGATGGGATATCTCAAATTTGCTTCATGATGATGATGCAGTACTACTTGCAAATACCAGACAAGAGCTTGGTAGGTTAGTGCAGAGTTTTGCTGATGTCTGTGAGCGTCGTGCCCTGAGAGTAAATGTAGAAAAGAGTAAGGTGATGGTTACTGTGAGAGAAGGTGACTCCCAGTATGATGTTACAGTGAATGGAGAGAGACTGGAACTGGTGAGAGAGTTCAAATACCTGGGTACAGTGATAGAAAAGAGAAGAAAATGTGCAAAAGAAGTTGAAAGTAGAGTAACACAAGGAAGAAAAGTAGCTGGTGCAATGAAGGCCTTGATAAGAAAGAGGCTTGAGTGTTGCAGCTGCACAATGCTTACATGAAGGAGTGTTAGTGCCAACTTTAACATATGGATGTGAGACTATGGTGTGGCATGAAAATGGAAAGTCAGAAGTGACAGCAGTGGAGATGGGACTGCTGAGGAATGTATGTGGAGTACAGAGAGTGTATAGGGTACAAAATAGTGTGATTCATGAAAGATGTGGAATGAGGAAGTCAGTGGACACCAGAATTGAAGAGGGTGTACTGAGATGATATGGTCATGTGGAGAGAATATATAACAACAGAGTGATGAAAAAGGTATACTGTATCTGAGCAAATCTCAGTGAGGGAGGAGACGAGGTAGGCCAAGGAGAAGGTGGAGGGATATGGTGGATGAGTGTGTGAGGAAGAGAGGTTTGGAAGTCGGTGAGGATAGAGAGCGAGCTGGCTGGATGAATGTTGTGAGGAGAAGCGCATGATCAGGGATTTGGCGCCCTTTTTAAATGTGACAGCGTCTGGAGTGACCCTGTCGGATACGTGTATGTGAAGCTGCAGAACGTGGTGAATGTTTTTGCGTCTCAGATAGAGCCAGGATTCCGGGGGCTTGAATGGTGAGTGAATGGAAGGGTGGCCCATTGGACAGGACAAATTTGGGCTGTCTGGACATTGCTACTCCTCACCCTGCCGTAAGGTGGGAACGGAGGTCCGGATGATGATGATGATGACGGTGATTATTATTATTATTATTATTATTATTATTATTGGGGCCATAATAATAATAATAATAATAGAGTGGGAAAGGAGGTCCAGATGATGATTATGATGATGATGATTATTATTATTATCATTATTATTATTACAGTATTATTATTATCATCATTATCATCATCATCATCATCATCATCCAGACCTCCTTTCACACCCTAGGGCAGGGTAAGGAGTAGCAACATCCAGACAGCCCATTTTTGCCCAGTCCAATGGGCCATGCTTCCGTTGACTCCTCATTCTAGCCCCTAGAATCCTGGCTCTATCTGATATGTAGTTATTGTTAAGTGCTAGGGGTGGCACTCACCATCCACTCACTTGTTGTAGTGCTGCTCTTGGGTGTTTGCCCTTTCCTCTCCTCCATCCTTCTTTCCTTCCATCCTCTTCAGTCTTTCCTTCATTCTTTCCTCGTCCTTCTGCCTACGGGTGACTTTACACTCCCTGTTCTGTCTTTCCTTCATTCTTTCCTCTTCCTTCTGCTTGTGGGTGACTCTGCACTGAGTGAAAAGCCAAATGGTTTCCTATACACCAGGAAACCATTTACTACGTTGGGTGGTAACCATATAACCAAATTTTGGCGCCTGGTGATTTAGTGGGTAATTACGGGACTCCATTCGGATTGAACCGGTGAAGGTTTATATCCAAGGGATGGTTGGGGTTTATTGCTCATGTAATGCCACTCAGGGATGAGTGAGGCTGGTCACTCTCATCTTAAATGTCAGGACCAACTTGCCTAGCCCCGGGCTCCTACGCTCCTCATGGGGCAACGTAGGATTGGATGATGGATGGATGGATGGTTTATAAAGGCACCAACAGTAAATCCCACATTCCTTCTTTTGAGGTGTGGGGACCAAAGGCTGGATACTGTAGCCCTTTATACATCATCATCTGGACGTCCTTTCCCACGCGAGGGCAGGAAGAAGAGCAGCAACATCCAGGCAGCCCAAATTTGCCCAATCCCATGACTCACATTTCTATTCACGCATCATCCCAGCCCGCTGAATCCTGGCTGCATCTGATTCACCCACTGTATTTAAAAGTATATAACCAGCCTCTTCCCTTTGTGTCATTAAGTGTTAAAACTCTCCCAATCACCTTGTGGGGATCAAACTCATACACGGTGTTTGTTCTGTCAGTCTGGGGCATTCTAATCACTACACCACCAGGCACCAATGACAATAATTTAGAGCAAAACTCATTCTGTCTTTCTCTTGCCAGACTCCTTAATCCCATGAGGAGTGGCCACAAACAAATCTATCTATCTATCTATTGCCAGACGCCTCAATCCCGCACGGGGTGGCCACAAACAAATCGCCTCCACGTCGCCCTGTCCCCCGCTATTTCACTGCCCTGCTCCCAACTCACACCCCCCTCTCTCATATACCTCTCCACTCCATCCCTCCATCTCATCCTTGGCCTCCCCCTCCCTCTCCCCCCCTCCACCCCACTCACACACACTCCCCCCGCCAGCCTCTCACCCTCCACCCTCTCCACATGGCCAAACCACCCCAGTGCGTTCCTCCCATCGCTTCCTATCATATCCACATCCACACCACAACGCTCCTTTATATCACCTCCACATTTTCCTCCAGTTCATACACACCCTCCCGCGTATATCTCTCCATTCGATCATTTCATCCATGGCCTCCCTCTCCTCTTCAACCCCTCCACCTCACACACACACTCCTCTCGCCAGTCTCTCATTGACATCCTCACCACATGACCATCTCTGTATATTTTTCTTAACACACAGTCACACTCACATCAAATACCAAGGGATTTTATGGAGAAGAAATTTGTTTGGGAAGACGGTAAATACTAAAATCTGAGAACAACAACAGAATGAATGGGAGAGGTCGTAAGAAGAATTAATTGACATGTAACGGATTATAAAGAACTGATATGTAACGGATTATAAAGGATTAATTGATATGTAACGGATTATAAAGAACTGATATGTAACGGATTATAAAGAACTGATATGTAACGGATTATAAAGAATTAATTGATATGTAACAGATTCTGATTCAGTGCAAGAAGTGGAGTAAGGGGTGGCCACAAACAAATCATCTCCAAGTCGCACTGTCGCCCACCATTTGACTGCCCTCCCCCCAGCTCACTCTCCCCTCTCTCATATACCTCTCCATCCCTCCACCTCATCCTCGGTCTCCCCCTCCCTCTCCCTCCCTCCACTTCACCTAAATCCATCCTCTTAGTCAGTCTTTCAGAATAATTGATTTACATATACAGTACGTTAGGAAACTTTTCTGCATGAATTAAGAGAGGTTTTTATATATGTTGCGTAATATTTAACAGTCTGTCCTGTATTTGGCCATGTGGAGAGATTGGAGAGTGAGAGACTGACGAGGAGAGTGTATGTGAGTGAGGTGGAGGGGGAGAGAGGAAGAGGGAGGCCAAGGATCACCTCCATGTCGCCCTGTCCCCCGCCATTTCACTGCCCTGCTCCCAGCTCACACACCCCTCTTTCATATACCCCTCCACTCCATCCCTCCATCTCATCCTTGGCCTCCCCCTCCCTCTTGATCATTTCCCAAAAATACCCACTCCTGCCAATCTGACTGTCTCAATGCCTACTACTGTATCATGTCCACTACAGATTCTAACCCTTACTATCTTCCCTCTGTCAGCCATACCTAGCCTAACCCTAACTCCACCTTTCCCTTCTCCCTACTCATCTTCCCTCAGCTATACCATGTGTCAGAGTCGCAGATGCCATTCTTCTTTCATCTCTGGCTGTTCATACCCACTTCCTTCCCATCTCAAGGAGCCAAGAAGCAAAGAGAATAATCCACACTCAGGTAGGCAAGGCAGCAGGACCAAAATGTAGTAGTCACAGTCCCCTTTTACCCCAGCCCACACAGTTGCTATTCACACTGCCACACATTGGGATATAAAGGAGCGTTGTGGTGTGGATGTGAATGTGATAGGAAGCGTTAGGAGGAACACACTGAGGTGGTTTGGCCATGTGGAGAGGATGGAGGGTGAAAGACTGACGAGGAGAGTGTATGTGAGTGAGGAGCATGTGGAGTTACATGGAGAGACAGACTGACAAATGAGGAAGTGAAGGAGCGTTGTGGTGTGGATGTGGATGTGATAGGAAGCGTTAGGAGAAACACACTGAGGTGGTTTGGCCATGTGGAGAGGATGGAGAGTGAGAGACTGACGAGGAGAGTGTATGTGAGTGAGGAGCATGTGGAGTTACATGGAGAGACAGACTGACAAATGAGGAAGTGAAGGAGCGTTGTGGTGTGGATGTGGATGTGATAGGAAGCGTTAGGAGAAACACACTGAGGTGGTTTGGCCATGTGGATAGGATGGAGAGTGAGAGACTGACGAGGAGAGTGTATGTGAGTGAGGTGGAGGGGGGAAGAGGGAGGGGGAGGCCGAGGATGAGATGGAGGGATGGGGTGGAGAGGTATATGAGAGAGGGGGGGGGGTGAGTTGGGAGCAGGGCAGTGAAATTGCAGGGGACAGGGCGACGTGGAGGCGATTTGTTTGTGGCCACCCCGAACGGGATTGAGGCGTCTGGCAATAGATAGATAGACAGAAAGGAAGGACTATGAGGATACTGGTGAGAAAATCCTGACCATTATAATTATATCTTTCTGAATAGTACATTTTAGTAGTAGTAGTAGCAGTGGTAGTAGTGATAGTAGAGAGAGAGAGAGAGAGAGAGAGAGAGAGAGAGAGAGAGAGAGAGAGGGAGAGAGAGAGAGAGAGAGAGGCTTTGCGCAATTTAGTCATGGTTTTAAAATACCAAGATACTAGGAAAAGCTGGTATCAGGTTACTCTCTCTCTCTCTCTCTCTCTCTCTCTCTCTCGGATTTACACATAACGCAGGGGAGCACCATGAGGGTAGTGATAATTAACAAACCCATACCATTTGACTCTTACTATTTACAAAGCCAAGAAAAGGATGAAAAATACCATAGCATATTTTTTCCTTTCCCTTCATACCATTCATAGAAACTCAGTGGAAGAGGGAATGGTAGAGTGGTAGAGAGAATGGTAGAGGGAATGGTAGCCAGTGAGAGAGAATGGTAGCCAAGAGACAATGGTATAGAGTGGAAGAGAGAATGGTAGAGGGAATGGTAGAGTGGTAGAGAGAATGGTAGAGGGAATGGTAGCCAGTGAGAGAGAATGGTAGCCAGTGGAAGAGAGAATGGTAGCCAAGAGAGAATGGTATAGAGTGGAAGAGAGAATGGTAGAGGGAATGGCTGCCAGTGAGAGAGAATGGTAGCCAGTGAGAGAGAGAATGGTAGCCAGTGAGAGAGAATGGTTGCCAGTGAGAGAGAATGGTTGCCAGTGAGAGAGAATCATTATGCTTTCTTGTCTATCTATCTCCTCTATCTACTGCCAGACGCCTCAATCCCTCAAGGGGTGCTCACAAACAAATCGCCTCCATGTCTCCCAGTCCAATGTCACTTCACTGCCTTGCTCCCAGCTCACCCCCCCCCTCCTCTCATATACTTCACTCCATCCCTCCATCTCATCCTCGGCCTCCCTCTCCCTCTCCCCCCTCCACCTCACTCACATACACTCTCCTCGTCAGTCTCTCACTCTCCATCCCTCAGCTCACACACCCCCTCTCTCATATGCCTCTCCACTCCATCCCTCCATCTCATCCTTGGCCTCCCTCTCGCTCTTCCCCCCTCCACCTCACTCACATACACTCTCCTCGTTAGTCTCTCGCTCTCCATCCATTTAAATTCAACGGTTTATATATTTCAAATTGTTGCATAGCGGTAGTGTTATATTTTGAACTTTAGCACCCAAACGCCTGCCTACATCCGATTTAATCCAAACTCTATGCTTCCCCTATATACCATTTTGAAAAACTGAATACGTAAACTGAAAATCCAAAAACCTGATAAACCACAACTGCACCGTTTTTGCCCGACTTGGACCCGCTGAACGTAAGGGAGGCATTTTTTGAACCTCTCTCTCTCTCTGTCTTTTCTGTATGTCCGTGTTGTGTGTGTGTGTGTGTGTGTGTGTGTGTGTGTGTGTGTGTGTGTGTGTGTGTGTGTGTGTGTGTGTGTGTGTGTGTGTGTGTGTGTGTGTGTGTGTGTGTGTGTGTGTGTCAGTGCATCTCTCTCTCTCTCTCTCTCTCTCTCTCTTTCTGTGCATACTACTCTGTACTAAGTAACGGTGATGGGTGTTACAGAGAAGTTACATTGTCTCTTCCTGGGTTGTACATTTTAGTAGTAGTAGTAGTAGTAGTGTGGTGGTAGTAGTAGTAGTAGTATAGAGAGAGAGAGAGAGAGAGAGAGAGAGAGAGAGAGAGAGAGAGAGAGACAGACAGACAGACAGACAGAGAGGCTTTGCGCAAGTTTGCCTCGGTTTGATAATATAGGCTACTAGGAAAAGCTTGTATACTCTCTCTCTCTCTCTCTCTCTCTCTCTCTCTCTCTCTCTCTCTCTCTCTCTCTCTCTCTCTCTCTTATATTATCAGGCCTGGATATCCTGTCAGTTATTTTTCCCTCTCTAACGAACTTCTCTTTTAAATTCAAATCGAGGAAATGCGCACAAAGGATTAACTGTGACGCATTTCCTTGTTGCTGTGATACTATTATTATTATTATTATTATTATTATTATTACTATCATCATCATCATCATCATCATTATCATCATCATCATCATCATCACAGTATCATAAAGACTTCAACATTCTTGCATGCATAAGTCTTGGTCACCTAATGGCGGCTTCCCATGCTGCTCGATCTCTGGCAGCCTCCGTATTCAGTTCCTTATCCCTGAGGTCACACTCTATGACCTCCTCCCAGGTCTTTTTCGGCCTGCCTCTCGCAACCCCACCCCCGACGTTCACACTTCTCACCTTCCACACCCAAATGTCATCCTTCGTGCTCTCTACATGCCCGGACCTTCTCAGTCTACCCCTCCTCATCACAGCACCAATACACTCCAGTCCCATCCTCTTCTTCAGCTCTTTAGACGTAATCCTAGCCCTCCCCCCCCAGGCCTCGCATTCAAGGACGCACTGCACATCCATCTAATAACTGTCATTTCTGTACGTTTGAGCCACGAATATCCTCCTCCTTTACTGCCCAGGTCTCACCACCATACAGCATTACACTACGAATATCCTCCTCCTTTACTGCCCAGGTCTCACTACCATACAGCATTACACTACGAATATCCTCCTCCTTTACGGCCCAGGTCTCACTACCATACAGCATTACACTACGAATATCCTCCTCCTTTACTGCCCAGGTCTCACCACCATACAGCATTACACTACGAATATCCTCTTCCTTTACTGCCCAGGTCTCACTACCATACAGCATTACACTACGAATATCCTCCTCCTTTACTGCCCAGGTCTCACTACCATACAGCATTACACTACGAATATCCTCCTCCTTTACGGCCCAGGTCTCACTACCATACAGCATTACACTACGAATATCCTCTTCCTTTACTGCCCAGGTCTCACTACCATACAGCATTACACTACGAATATCCTCTTCCTTTACTG
>NC_137009.1:350000-352500 GCF_032717465.1 Coenobita brevimanus
AGGAGAAACACACTGAGGTGGTTTGGCCATGTGGAGAGGATGGAGAGTGAGAGACTGACGAGGAGAGTGTGAAGGAGCGTTGTGGTGTGGATGTGGATGTGATAGGAAGCGTTAGGAGAAACACACTGAGGTGGTTTGGCCATGTGGAGAGGATGGAGAGTGAGAGACTGACGAGGAGAGTGTGAAGGAGCGTTGTGGTGTGGATGTGGATGTGATAGGAAGCGTTAGGAGAAACACACTGAGGTGGTTTGGCCATGTGGAGAGGATGGAGAGTGAGAGACTGACGAGGAGAGTGTGAAGGAGCGTTGTGGTGTGGATGTGGATGTGATAGGAAGCGTTAGGAGAAACACACTGAGGTGGTTTGGCCATGTGGAGAGGATGGAGAGTGAGAGACTGACGAGGAGAGTGTGAAGGAGCGTTGTGGTGTGGATGTGGATGTGATAGGAAGCGTTAGGAGAAACACACTGAGGTGGTTTGGCCATGTGGAGAGGATGGAGAGTGAGAGACTGACGAGGAGAGTGTGAAGGAGCGTTGTGGTGTGGATGTGGATGTGACAGGAAGCGTTAGGAGAAACACACTGAGGTGGTTTGGCCATGTGGAGAGGATGGAGAGTGAGAGACTGACGAGGAGAGTGTGAAGGAGCGTTGTGGTGTGGATGTGGATGTGATAGGAAGCGTTAGGAGAAACACACTGAGGTGGTTTGGCCATGTGGAGAGGATGGAGAGTGAGAGACTGACGAGGAGAGTGTGAAGGAGCGTTGTGGTGTGGATGTGGATGTGATAGGAAGCGTTAGGAGAAACACACTGAGGTGGTTTGGCCATGTGGAGAGGATGGAGAGTGAGAGACTGACGAGGAGAGTGTGAAGGAGCGTTGTGGTGTGGATGTGGATGTGATAGGAAGCGTTAGGAGAAACACACTGAGGTGGTTTGGCCATGTGGAGAGGATGGAGAGTGAGAGACTGACGAGGAGAGTGTGAAGGAGCGTTGTGGTGTGGATGTGGATGTGATAGGAAGCGTTAGGAGAAACACACTGAGGTGGTTTGGCCATGTGGAGAGGATGGAGAGTGAGAGACTGACGAGGAGAGTGTGAAGGAGCGTTGTGGTGTGGATGTGGATGTGATAGGAAGCGTTAGGAGAAACACACTGAGGTGGTTTGGCCATGTGGAGAGGATGGAGAGTGAGAGACTGACGAGGAGAGTGTGAAGGAGCGTTGTGGTGTGGATGTGGATGTGATAGGAAGCGTTAGGAGAAACACACTGAGGTGGTTTGGCCATGTGGAGAGGATGGAGAGTGAGAGACTGACGAGGAGAGTGTGAAGGAGCGTTGTGGTGTGGATGTGGATGTGATAGGAAGCGTTAGGAGAAACACACTGAGGTGGTTTGGCCATGTGGAGAGGATGGAGAGTGAGAGACTGACGAGGAGAGTGTGAAGGAGCGTTGTGGTGTGGATGTGGATGTGATAGGAAGCGTTAGGAGAAACACACTGAGGTGGTTTGGCCATGTGGAGAGGATGGGGAGTGAGAGACTGACGAGGAGAGTGTGAAGGAGCGTTGTGGTGTGGATGTGGATGTGATAGGAAGCGTTAGGAGAAACACACTGAGGTGGTTTGGCCATGTGGAGAGGATGGAGAGTGAGAGACTGACGAGGAGAGTGTGAAGGAGCGTTGTGGTGTGGATGTGGATGTGACAGGAAGCGTTAGGAGAAACACACTGAGGTGGTTTGGCCATGTGGAGAGGATGGAGAGTGAGAGACTGACGAGGAGAGTGTGAAGGAGCGTTGTGGTGTGGATGTGGATGTGATAGGAAGCGTTAGGAGAAACACACTGAGGTGGTTTGGCCATGTGGAGAGGATGGAGAGTGAGAGACTGACGAGGAGAGTGTGAAGGAGCGTTGTGGTGTGGATGTGGATGTGATAGGAAGCGTTAGGAGAAACACACTGAGGTGGTTTGGCCATGTGGAGAGGATGGAGAGTGAGAGACTGACGAGGAGAGTGTGAAGGAGCGTTGTGGTGTGGATGTGGATGTGATAGGAAGCGTTAGGAGAAACACACTGAGGTGGTTTGGCCATGTGGAGAGGATGGAGAGTGAGAGACTGACGAGGAGAGTGTGAAGGAGCGTTGTGGTGTGGATGTGGATGTGATAGGAAGCGTTAGGAGAAACACACTGAGGTGGTTTGGCCATGTGGAGAGGATGGAGAGTGAGAGACTGACGAGGAGAGTGTGAAGGAGCGTTGTGGTGTGGATGTGGATGTGATAGGAAGCGTTAGGAGAAACACACTGAGGTGGTTTGGCCATGTGGAGAGGATGGAGAGTGAGAGACTGACGAGGAGAGTGTGAAGGAGCGTTGTGGTGTGGATGTGGATGTGATAGGAAGCGTTAGGAGAAACACACTGAGGTGGTTTGGCCATGTGGAGAGGATGGAGAGTGAGAGACTGACGAGGAGAGTGTGAAGGAGCGTTGTGGTGTGGATGTGGATGTGACAGGAAGCGTTAGGAGAAACACACT
>NC_137009.1:357500-377500 GCF_032717465.1 Coenobita brevimanus
TACTATTCGGACGGGAGGTATGCATTCTCTGCTGTACCCCATTCACTTTGTGCTGGCTTAATTTTACCCTCTCCGAAGCTCACACTCCCGTCGGTTAAGGAAGCTCCCTAACACCTCTTCCTTACCGATTTATTTTCAGATACGGCTAGCTAATATCGTTTCCTCCGTTTTCTATGCAGAGTATGGTGATATGGTGAATTATGGCCATGTGGAGGGTGAGAGACTAACGAGGAGAGTGTATGTGAGTGACGTGGAGAGGGGGAGAGGGAGGAGGAGGCCGAGGATGAGATGAAGGGATGGAAATTGCATCAGCTGAGAGTGTTGATACCTTCTCTGCACTTCTTCGTGACTAGTGCCATATTGTAGTTAGGGTTATATCCTTTGTACTCTAATTCCTGCACTTCTTCGTGACTAATACCATATTGTAGCTACGTTTATATCCTTTACACTCTAACTTCTGCACTTCTTCGTGACTAGTACTATACTGTAGCTGCGTCTATACTCTTCATACTCTAACATCTGCACTTCTTCGTGACTAGTACCATATTTCAGTCATTCTTATATCATTTATACAAACCTTATCCCTCGAGACCAACTTATGTCTGCACTTCTTCGTGACTATTAATTATCACAGTTAGGCTTATCCATCCCCTCAGTAAATTGACCTAAAATTGCCATCCCTTCATCTTACTCTACCCTGCCCCAGCCGGGAATCGAACCAGCGTACATTAAGACAGCAGACCTTCACCCGACCCACTCAGCCACCACCTCGTAAATAAACCCAGAATCTGATCAGTTATTGACTGAGCAGGCTCCCTAACACCTCTTCCTAAGCGATTTATTTCCCTCATAAACTCGTAAAGCGACCCGTAATTACCCCCATTCTCGTCGGTTAAGGAAGCTCCCTAACACCTCATCCTAAGCGATTTATTGTGCTCTTTACCCCTTACTATCCTCTTCTGTCCCAAATCCACTCTTCCTCTCCTCTTTTCTCTCCAGATCCACTCTTCCACTTCTCTATCACCTCCAAATCCCTCCGTAGAAGTGAATATTACCCAGCCGTATCCAGACATAAATCGCTAAGGAAGAGGTGTTAGGGAACTTCCTTAACCGACCAGAATTCGAACCATTGCCGTTCAATTTTAAGTGGTCATTAGTGGCTGAGAATTAGACTGCATATAGAAAGTTAAATCGCTTATAGAATTAAATCGCCTATAGAATTAAAACACGTATGGAGAGTTAAATCGCTTGTAGAATTAAATCGCATATAGAAAGTTAAATCGCTTATAGAATTAAATCACGTATGGAGAGTTAAATCGCTTATAGAATTAAATCACGTATGGAGAAATAAATCGCTTATAGAATTAAATCGCTTATAGAATTAAATCGCCCATAGAATTAAATCGCTTATAGAGTTAAATCGCTTACAGAATTAAATCGCCTATAGAATTAAATCGCCTACAGAATTAAATCACTTATAGAATTAAATCACGTATGGACAGTTACATCGCATATGGAATTAAATCGCATATAGAATTAAATCGCATATGGAGATTTAAATCGCTTATAGAATTAAATTGCCTATAGAAATAAATCGCCTATAGAATTAAATCGCTTATAGAATTAAATCACGTATGGAGTTAAATCGCTTATAGAATTAAATCGCTTATAGAATTAAATCACGTATGGAGAGTTAAATCGCATATGGAATTAAATTGCATATAGAATTAAATCGCATATGGAGAGTTAAATCGCTTATAGAATTAAATCGCCTACGGCCGTGTGCTGCATCCAGAAATGCAGCCGTACGTCCGATTTCATAATTTAACCAGAAGGTGTTCAGGGAGTGCATACCTCTGCCAATACCACTTGCGTTAACCCCTTGAATCCCATGACCTATTTTCTTAGTCTTCTTGCTATCTTCAGACGGTGTTATTCAGCTCAGGGGAGACTTTTGAATTTCGAGTTTTTTTTTTATGCGAGAAAGAAGGAACCCAAGGCCATGAGCCCGCAATAACAGTTCCCCCCAAGAGAAGAACAAAATACAATAGAGAGCCAAATTCAAGACCCAGATACAGCCCTTCACCGCTACACATCCTTCCCAACGTGAAGAAAATCGTGTGGAGTCAGCAATAATATAAGCTGGAATAAGTCACAGGGTTGAAGGGGTTAAAAAGGACCTGGACCCAGCTCCGTGGGTATAGGATCCGGGTCCACCACAAAACTTTAACTCTTTCTTGGTCCGTGGCTCACCCTTCCACAAAATTATATTCATTTAGAACTTATGGAGACATTTTGCGGGGTATTCTGGAACCGGATCCGGCCCAAAATCTAATCATTCCTTCCTTGGCTCGTGGCCCACCCTTCCACAAAATTTCATCGAAATCCGTTCATAACTTTTTGAGTAATCCTGGTAACAGACAGACACAGAGACAGACAAACCAACCAACGCGGGGGAAAACATAACCTCCTTGGCGGGGGTAAAATCAGATTAGGTGCATATACCATCATGTGTATAATATGTGCACTTCTTTACGTCATTTAGCCCACGTGTGCCGTAACCCCAGCCAATTATCGATTTATGCTCTATCTACATCCGTTGACTACCGCTTGGGGCAGTTTGAACAGGTGTATGGACAGATGTGTGTGTGTGTGTGTGTGTGTGTGTGTGTGTGTGTGTGTGTGTGTCCAGGTGAGTTTTTTCTTAGTCTGCCTCTGCTAATTACTGTCAAAATTATATCTATCTATCTATCTATTGCCAGACGCCTTAGTCCCGTAAGGGGTGGCCACAAACAAATCGCCTCCATGTCGCCCTGTTCCCCGCCATTTCATTGCCCTACTTCCAGCTCACACCCCCCTCTCTCATATACCTCTCGACTCCATCCCTTCATCTCATCCTTGGCCTCCCCCTCCCTCTCCCCCCTCCACCTCATTCACATACACTCTCCTCGTCAGTCTCTCACTTTCCATCCTCTCCACATGTCAAAATTGTATATACATTAATCGTTCTCAGTTTTGTACATTTGTAAATGAATGTACGATGTGCATGAGTGGTAGGTGGTGGCGACGGTCATCCACTCACTTGATGTAGTGCTGCCTACCTCTTCTTTCACCTTTATATATATATATATATATATATATATATATATATATATATATATATATATATATGTGTGTGTGTGTGTGTGTGTGTGTGTGTGTGTGTGTGTGTGTTTAGATGAGGGGATGGTGCACTGGTTAGCCTATCAAATTCGCAACTAACCAGACCGAGTTCTATTTTCGTGCCGAAGTGATTATC
The DNA here is from genome assembly GCF_032717465.1 of Coenobita brevimanus. NCBI lineage: Eukaryota > Metazoa > Arthropoda > Malacostraca > Decapoda > Coenobitidae > Coenobita > Coenobita brevimanus. Next base: position 360,799 of record NC_137009.1, read on the forward strand.
AGAGGCGAGAAGGAGTCGTAGGAGCCAGTCACTAATCCCTGAGTAGTCGATAGTTTTTTATAAGTTCATCTATTTCTGTATTTATGTACTTTATTTATTTCTACTTATGTGTTACTTTATATTTTTACTTATAATCTCTTCAGGTTCGACTGGGTTCGTTACTGAGGACGGATGAACCTAAGGAAACGTGATATGGATTTGCACCGATTCTACATCCTTTGCCTCCTACTGTGGCAGAGTGAGTAGTAGTAGTAGTAGTAGTAGTAGTAGTAGTGGTGGTGGTGGTGGTGATGGTGGTGGTAGTTGTTAATGTAGTAGTAATAATAGTAGTGATGGTGGTGGTGGTAGTAGTAGTAGTAGTAGTAGTAGTAGTAGTGGTGGTGGTGATGGTGGTGGTGGTGGTGGTGGTGGTGGTGGTGGTGGTGGTAGTAGTAGTAGTAGTAGTAGTAGTGTGGTGGTGGTGGTGGTGGTGGTGGTGGTGGTAGTAGTAGTAGTAGTAGTAGTGGTAGTGCTGGCCTCCACCTCACCCACATACACTCTCCTCGTTAGTCTCTCTCTCTCTCCATCCCCCCAGCTCACACCCCCCTCTCTCATATACCTCTCCACTCCATCTCATCCTAATTAAGGCGTCTGGCATTAGATAGCTAGCTAGCTAGATAGATAGATAGATAGATAGACAGTGTTAGGATCACAAACACCACTTCCTCTTCTTCCTTGTTGCAGATGAGAGAGGCTTGGAGATGAGGTATAAGATTGGTGAGAGGGAAAGGATCATTGTAGACAGATAAATAGATAGACAGGTAGACTGACAAATAGATTGATAGACAGACAGATAGACCCTTCCTCTTCCTTGTTGCAGATGTGAGAGGCTTGGAGATGACGTACAAGATTGGAGAGAAGGAGAGAAGGATTTTTGGCCCAAGACGTGCCACCGCCTCGACTGTAACGAATGACAACTTCCATCTCCTCTGTCTGGCATCGACATCAATGTATTCTGGACTCAATGCCACCTTCCCTGGAAATTCTGGTGAGTTTTTGTCGTTCTTGTACTTACGGATTAATCTTTATTTGAACTCGATATACTGCTGGCCTGTACTGCTCTCGTGTAGTGCGGAAAGTTGTTTAGGGACTGGGTTGTGTGTGTGTGTGTGTGTGTGTGTGTGTGTGTGTGTGTGTGTGTGTGTGTGTGTGTGTGTGTGTGTGTGTGTGTGGATAGATAGATAGACAGACAGACAGGGGCAGGGGTGTGTGTGTGTGTGTGTGTGTGTGTGTGTGTGTGTGTGTGTGTGTGTGTGTGTGTGTGTGGATAGATAGATAGACAGACAGACAGGGGCAGGGATGTGTGTGTGTGTGTGTGTGTGTGTGTGTGTGTGTGTGTGTGTGTGTGTGTGTGTGTGTGTGTGTGGATAGATAGATAGACAGACAGACAGGGGCAGGGATGTGTGTGTGTGTGTGTGTGTGTGTGTGTGTGTGTGTGTGTGTGTGTGTGTGTGTGTGTGTGTGTGTGTGTGTGTGTGTGTGTGTGTGTGTGTGTGTGGTGTGTGTGTGTGCGCGTGTGGATAGATAGATAGACAGACAGACAGGGGCAGGGATGTGTGTGTGTGTGTGTGTGTGTGTGTGTGTGTGTGTGTGTGTGTGTGTGTGTGTGTGTGTGTGTGTGTGGATAGATAGACAGACAGACAGACAGGGGCAGGGATATGTGTGTGTGTGTGTGTGTGTGTGTGTGTGTGTGTGTGTGTGTGTGTGTGTGTGTGTGTGTGTGTGTGTATGTGGATAGACAGATAGATAGACAGACAGGGGCAGGGATGTGTGTGTGTGTGTGTGTGTGTGTGTGTGTGTGTGTGTGTGTGTGTGTGTGTGTGTGTGTGTGTGTGTGTGTGTGTGTGTGGATAGATAGATAGACAGACAGACAGGGGCAGGGATGTGTGTGTGTGTGTGTGTGTGTGTGTGTGTGTGTGTGTGTGTGTGTGTGTGTGTGTGTGTGTGTGTGGATAGATAGATAGACAGACAGACAGGGGCAGGGATGTGTGTGTGTGTGTGTGTGTGTGTGTGTGTGTGTGTGTGTGTGTGTGTGTGTGTGTGTGTGTGTGTGTGTGTGTGTGTGTGTGTGTGTGTGGATAGATTGTTAGACAGACAGACAGACGGACAGATATATAAACAGATAGAGAGACGTGTGTTAAAAACAAACTGTCTCTTCTAAATGAATGAAAATAAATAAAAATAATGCATAAAAAACACAAAGGTAATCTCAAGGTTTGTTCCTCACGGTAAATCTCTACAAGTAACGTTTAAAACACGAGAGAGAGAGAGAGAGAGAGAGAGAGAGAGAGAGAGAGAGAGAGAGAGAGAGAGAGAGAGAGAGACAGACAGACAGACAGACAGACAGACAGAATAGTAATATTGGTAATAATGATGATGCTGATGATGCTCATAATAATAATAATAATAACCAGAACACCGTATAATTGTGCCAGGATAATTTTGATTAACACTTGGTCCAGCCACTGCCTGCTGGACGCCGAGCTATAAAGGGACCTTGAGGTCAAGGTGACTGATCCTGTGCAGGTCACCTTAGGTCATCACAGTCCATAGGTCCACCAGATGTGCTGGCTCTGGCTGTAACCCTTCATGCAAAATTAGCTAACATCAGGAATATCCAGAGCAGCACCAATATTTTTACCCCTGGCGATCTCCGAGAATTACCAGCTGATCAGAACCATCCTCCTGTCCGTAGTGTGTCCGCCTTAACACTATATTGTAGTATACTTTCAGTCTGCTGGCCTAGGCGGTTCTTGAGATAGCCTGGCTGACTCACGACTCTGTGTTGCGGATGATGTCTGGAGAGAAGGATTGCCACCATATTTAGCCAAAAGAAGCAGACTTTTGTGTGGTGAAGTTGACTAAGTTTAAAGGCTCTAGGCCAGATAGCCTTGTAAATATCGCAATTTTGAAATAAGTAAGACTAATAACAACAGTAATATCGACAAAAATAACAAAACTTCCCCACAATGATATGGGACGTTTTACTAATAAGGAAACAGACAAGCATCACACCTCATCCCCATCCGCAGATCCAGAGATTATTCTGGATGAGACAGCAGAGGCGTACAGGGCAGAGGTGAGGGACACACGCCTTACCACAGACCACGGTGGCGTCTACACCTGCACTGCCTTCCCTCACGACCCCAACAAGACACCTGCCACCAAATCCCTCGATCTCAGGGTTCAGGGTAAGGTTTATTGGCCTTTTTTAATACCTCTTGCTCAAGGGAGGCTGTCCGTTTCATCTTCCTCTGTTTTCAAGGCCGTGCATACGAGAGGGAGGGGCGGTTGGAAAGATTCAAAAATTCAAATGACAATAATATTAAAAACGCAACTCATTACATTATTTAAATCCTGTCAAGAGTATTACGAGATAGGAAAATGATAGGAAAAGTGTTAAAAAGTTATGGAAAAATATAAACACAAGGACGAATTATGGAGTTTGACGAAGATCCAGGAATATATGGTTACCGCTGGGCATAAATGGAAGGTCATGCAAGGCTGTGGAAGAAAATGGAAGTTTGTAGAAAGTAGTGGAAATATCTAGACTGTTTCAAAAGCGTATATAAGAGAATTCTAGTGTTAATCTATTGCCACAACTCCGCATTCAAGATGGAGGGGGGGCAATTTTAGGCCAAGTTAGAGTGAAAGGAGTATTGGCGAGGATTTACCATCTCGTCATCTTGAATGCTAGTCACGAAGAAGTGCTATGGGAAGGATGTAGAATTTCCCGTAGCTCAGTGGCGGGAGAGGGAAATACTACGGCCCCGCAGCCTTCCCATAGCACTTCTTCGTGACTAGCATCATATTCTAGTGTTAATCTATTGTTACAGCTCAGCATTTAAGATGGAGAGATGGCAATTTTAGGCCTATTTAAACTGAACAGAGTGTTGTTATTGGTGTATGTAGTTGTATATTGACTACTACTACTACTACTACTACTACTACTACTACAACTACTACTATTACTACTACTACTACTACTACTACTTCCACTCCTCCCCCTCTAATCTTCCACTCTCTCTCTCTCTCTCTCTCTCTCTCTCTCTCTCTCTCTAATCTTCCTCTCTCTCTCCCGATAGATGAGGTGCCTGTCCACTTCCTGCCAGACAGCAACATGTGTCCCAACGCCTGTCAAATTACCCGTAAGGAAGAGACAGCCTTTGAGATGATCTGCAGTGTACGTGGTATACCTGAGCCTGAAGTCATTTGGCTAAAGGTAAGTCTCCCTCCCTCTCTCTCTCTCTCTCTCTCTCTCTCTCTCTCTCTCTCTCACACACACACACACACACACACATTTGTCTGTCTCTCCACGTAACTCCACATTCACACCAACACCACAACACTCCTTCCTCATTTGTCTGTCTGTCCCTCCACGTAACTCCACATCCACATCAATACCACAACACTCTTTCACCTCCTCATTTGTCTGTCTGTCTCTCCACGTAACTCCACATCCACACCACAACGCTCCTTCACTTCCTCATTTGCCTGTCTGTCTCTCCATGTAACTCCACATCCACATCAACACCACAACACCCCTTCCTCATTTGTCTGTCTGTCTCTGCACGTAACCCCATCTCTCAAGTAACTCATCCTGTTTTCATTTCTCTCTCCTGCGTGTTTTTCAGGATGGCAAGGAGCTCCCCCCTAAGTTCTTGGACAACGAGACCCTCATCCGTCATCCCGGCACCCGTCTGAATATCAAGAAGATCCGTAAAGAAAAACATGAAGGAAATTATACATGTGTGGCGAAGAACAGAGTCAATGAAGTACATGGCTCCGTGCTGCTGAACGTCATTAGTAAGTGGGTAATTCTGTCTGTCTGTCTTTCTCTCTCTCTCTCTCTCTCCACCTCGTCACCTGTATAATTCTTGTCATCATCATCATCATTATCCTCCTCATCATCATCACCATCATTATCATCATCATCATCATCTTCCTCTTCTTCTTCTTCATCACCATCACCATTATCATCATCATTATCACCATCATCATCATCATCATCACCACCATCATCATCATCATCATCACCATCTTCTCTTTCTTCTTCATCATCATCATCATCAGCATCACCATCATCATCACCATCACCACCATCATCTTCTTTTTCTTCTTCTTCATCTTCATCATAACCACCACTACCACCACCACCATCATCATCATCATCATCATCATCATCATTATATTCTTCTTCTTGTCTTTCTTCTTCATCATCATCATGATCATCATCATCATCACCATCATCATCATCATCACCATCATCATCACCATCATCATCATCATCACCATCATCATCATCATCATCATCATCATCACCATCATCATCATCATCACCATCATCTTCACCATTATCATCATCATCACCATCATCACCATCATCATCATCATCATCATCATTATATTCTTCTTCTTGTCTTTCTTCTTCATCATCATCATGATCATCATCATCATCATTATATTCTTCTTCTTGTCTTTCTTCTTCATCATCATCATGATCATCATCATCATCACCATCATCATCATGATCATCATCATCATCACCATCATCATCATCATCACCATCATCATCATCATCACCATCATCATCATGATCATCATCATCATCACCATCATCATCATCATCACCATCATCTTCACCATTATCATCTTTTTCTTCTTCTTCACCATCATCATCATCATCATCACCTCGTCTTTTTTCTTCTTCCTCCTCCTCCTCCTCCTCCTCATCATCATCATCATCATCATCATCATCATCATCATCATCACCTTTTTTCTCACACAGAACACCCACACACCACTCACTGGAACCCCGGCACAATCGCCAGCCTGGCAGTGCTTGCGGTCATGCTGTGTGCGCTTGCGGCTGCGGTTGCAACCCTCTTGCGGCGCGTCAGGAGGGAGAGGGAGTTCCGCAGGGCCCTTCGACGCGACATCCTGGCCCTGTTCGAGACCGGAAACGTGGAACAACTGAACCGGAAGTGTACCGTCGATGATCAGGCGGAACTACTGCCCTACGACTCAGAGTGGGAGGTGCAACGAAGTGATATTGTCATGGGTGAGTAGTTATGGCGGCTTTATGCACTCGTGGAGAGGATGGAGGGTGAGAGACTAACGAGGAGAGAGTATGTGAGTGAGGTTGAGGGAGGGAGAGGGGGAGGGGGAGGATGAGGTGGAGGGATGGAGAGGTATATGAGAGAGGGGTGTAAGCTGAGGGGATGGCGAGTGAGAGACTAACGAGGAGAGTGTATGTGAGTGAGATGGAGGAGGGGAGGGGAAGGAGGAGGCTGAGGATGAGATGAAGGGAGGGAGTGGAGAGGTATATGAGAGAGGGGGGTGTGAGCTGGGGGATGGAGAGTGAGAGACTAACGAGGAGAGTGTATGTAAGGGAGGTGGAGGGGGGAGAGATGCACCAGATCTCTCTCTCTCTCTCTCTCTCTCTCTCTCTTTCAAATTTCTACCTTCTCTCCACTTTTCATGCCGTAGAGGGAGGCCTTCAGGTGGTGGCACTGATATAACTGGGTGGTGGAGCTGCCTGGTTATACACACGTCCCTCAACTCCCTCCCTATCCCCCGAAAGGACCATGGTGGACGGAAGGAGAGGGGCAACTTCAGCCTGCAGTCCACTACTACTACTACTACTACTACTACTACTACTACTACTACTACTACTACTACTACTACTACTACTACTACTACTACTACTACTACCACTACTACTACTACTACTACTACTTCTACTACTACTACTTTCTTTTAACTACTTCCACTACTACAACTACTGCTACTGCTATTACTACTGCTATTACTACTACTACTACTACTAATAATAATAATAATAATAATACCACCAGCACCAGCACCACCACCACCACTGCTACTACTACTACTACTACTACTACTACTACTATCACCACCACTACTACTGCTACTACTACTACTACTACTACTACTACTACTATCACCACCACTACTACCACTACTACTACTACTACTCCTCAGGCAAGCAGATCGGTTCGGGTGCGTACGGACGGGTGGTCAAGGCGATGGTGTCCAGACTGCAAGACACACACACAGACACTACAGTGGCCGTGAAAATGTGCAAGACAGCCTCTGATGTGACACAGGTGGGACAAATTCACCTTTACAGCAGCGAGAGACTAACGAGGAGAGAGTGGGTGAGGTGGAAGGGGTGAGAGGGAGGGGTAGGCCGAGGATGAGATGAAGGGATGGAGTGGAGAGGTACAAAGTGTAAGTTGGGAGGTTGGAGAGTGAGAGACTAACGAGGAGCGAGTGGGTGAGGTGGAAGGGGTGAGAGGAAGGGGTAGGCCGAGGATGAGATAGAGGGATGGAGTGGAGAGGTATATATATATATATATATATATATATATATATATTTATGCGAAGAAGAAGGAACCAAAGGCCATGAGCCCGCAGTAACAGTTCCCTCCAAGAGAAAAACAAAATACAACAGAGAGCCAAATTCAAGATCCGATCATTTCGAGATGCCTGGACACACTGCGTTTGAAAGACTGGAGATCATAGGCAGCAGGAAATACAGACAGAGGGAGACAGTTCCAGAGTTGACCTGTTGCATATATGAAGGACTGGGAGTAACGGTTAACTCTTGCATTAGAGAGTTGGACAGAAAAGGGATGAGAGTTTGCTGCCAGACGAGTGCTACGCGCCCGCCGTAGAGGTGGAGGAATGCAAGCAGACAGTTCAGAGGAGCAGTGACCATTAAAGTAGCGATAGAAAAGAGATAAAGATGCAACAGTGCGGCGAAGAGACAGAGGTTGAAGGGAGTCAGTAAGAGGAGGAGAGTTAATGAGACGAAAAGCCTTTGACTCCACCCTATTGAGAAGAGCTGTATGTGGGGAGCCTCCCCACACATGAGAGTTGTACTCCACACAGGGGCGGATAAAACCCCTGTATAGAGTCAACAATTGTGCAGGGGTAAAGAAAGAGCGGAGTTGGCTTAGCACACCCAATCTCTTGGAAGCAGATTTTACAAGAGATGTAATATGATCTTTCCAAGATAAGTCCCGAGTAAATGAAACCCCAAGCATGTTCAAGGATGATGCAGGATTAAGCTGAATATTATTAAACATTAGTGGGTATACCTGTGGAAGATATTGTCGGGTTGATAGGTGTAAGAACTGAGTCTTAGATGCATTAAAAACAATCATATTATTTTTACCCCAGTCAGAGATACGAGCCAAGTCAGACATTAGGTGTGCCATAGCCTCATCCCTTGTTTGTTGAAGTAACTGTTGAGATTGGCGTTGCAGGAACCGAATGGAAAGGTGAAGGGTGGAGTCATCAGCGTATGAGTGGATAGGGTTAGATGTACAGCTTAGAAGATCATTGATGAATAAAAGGAAGAGAGTTGGTGATAGGACAGAGCCCTGAGGAACACCACTGTTGATAGATCTTGGAGAAGAACGATGGCCGTCTACAACAGCGGCTATAGAACGAGCAGAAAGGAAGCTAGCGATGAAGGCACAGATAGAAGGATAGAAACCGTAGGAGGGCAGTTTGGAAATTAAAGATTTATGCCAGACTCGATCGAAAGCCTTTGAGATGTCAAGTGCAATGGCAAAGCTTTCGCCAAACTCCCGAAAGGAGGATGACCAGGAGTCTGAAAGGTAGGTGAGAAGATCGCCAGTGGAGCGTCCCTGACGGAACCCATACTCACGATCGGAAAGAAGGTTGTGATAGGAAAGATGCTTTACAATTTTTCTGTTAAGAATTGACTCGAAAACTTTTGAAATACAGGACGTTAAAGCAATTGGACGATAGTTGGAGGGTTGGGAATGGTCACCCTTCTTTGGGACTGGCTGAATGAGAGCAAACTTCCAGCAAGAAGGGAAGGCACAAGTTGATAGACAAAGGCGAAAGAGTTTGCCTAGGCAGGGTGTAAGCACAGAAACAGTTCTTGAGAACAACAGGAGGGACCCCATCAGGCCCATATGCCTTGTTAGTACTGAGGCCAGTGATGGCAGAAAATACATCAACTGAAGAAATTTTAATGTCAGCCATGAGGAAGTCAGAGGGGGGAAGTGATGGAGAGAGGGGGGTGTAACTTGGGGGGGATGGAGAGTGAGAGACTAACGAGGAGAGTGTATGTGAGTGAGGTGAAGGAGGGGTAAGGGAGGGGGAGGCCAAGGATGAGATGGAGGGATAGGGTGGAGAGGTATATGAGAGAGGGGGGTGTGAGCTGGGAGCAGGGTAATGAAATGGCGAGGGACAGGGCGACATGGAGGCGATTTGTTTGTGGCCACCCCAAACGGGATTAAGGCGTCTGGCAATAGATAGACGGATAGATAGATAGACAGATAGGAAGATAGATAGACAGATAGATTGATAGACAGATGTTGATATCTGCAATGGGACCTATTTATGTATTGTTGCTGTCTTTCTTGCTTCTAGTTTAGCACAAATGTAAACCCAGTGGACTGCAGGCTGATGCTACCTTCCTCCTACTCACCATCCATCATCAGGGATAAGGAGGAAGTTGAGTGTCTTTTGCATAACTGGGCAGTGGAGTCATTCAGTTGTATCAGTGCCACCACGTGAAGGCCTCAGTCTCCAACACAGTATTTGTAGTTGACGATAGGCGTGACAGACAAGGATGATTATTTTTATTAAAATTAGTAATAATAATAATGATAATAATAATAATAATAATAATAATAATAGTAATAATAATAATAATAATAGTAATAATAATAATAATAATAGTAATAATAATAATAATAGTAATAATAATGAGTAATAAAAATAATAAAAATAATGAGTAATAATAACAATAATGATAATAATAATAATAATAATAATAATAATAATAACAACAACAACAATAATAATAATAATAATAATAATAATAATAATAATAACAACAACAATAACAACAACAACAACAACAACAACAACAACAACAACAACAACAACAACAACAATAATAATAATAATAATAATAATAATAATAATAATAATAATAATAATAATAATAACAACAACAACAACAACAATAATAATAATAATAATAATAATAATAATAATAATAATAATAATAATAAAAGAGCTGGCCAGAAAAGATGTAATAAGAAAAATAAGTCACTAATGGAAAGGTGCAAAGGAGCCTCCCAATCCAGGAAGCCTAAGGCCCTTGGAATAAAGCTGCCATCTCCCCAGCCCCTACTCCTCCACCATAGATAGATAGATAGACAGATAGATAGACCTGCATAGAACAGTTACAGTGGCATCCCATATTCCAGGAGAAGATTGTGACTTGGAAACCTAGGCACGTATTTCTCATCCTCGTGGTCCATCTCTTCCTGGCAGGTTCGATCCCTAGCGCTAGAACTCAAGATCCTGATACATCTGGGCAGACACCTGAACATTGTCAACCTCATGGGAGCCAGTACCATCAATATTGCCAAAGGTGAGATGGCATTCTATCTGTCTGTCTATCTATCTATCTATCTATTTGTCCATCTATCTATCTGCGTATCTATTTGTCTATCTCTGTCTATCTACCTATCTGTCTATCTATCTATCTATCTATCTGTCTATTTGTCTGTCTGTCGATCTCTATCTGACTATTTGTCTATCTATCTATTTCTCTATCTATCTACCCCTCTGTCTATCTATCGCCAAACGCCTTCATCCAATAAGTGGCAGCCACAAACAAATCACCTCCACGTCACCTTGCACTCCGTCAACGGGCTGCCCTCGCTCTAATTCACTCCCCACTCCCTCTCTCATATACCTCTCCACCCCATCTTTCCCCATCCTTGGTCTCAGGTCCCCCCCCCTCCTCTCCCTTCTCTCTCTCTCTCTCTCTCTCTCTCTCTCTCTCTCTCTCTCTCTCTCTCTCTCTCTCTCTCTCACTTAAATTCACTGTTCATTCAGGCTTTATTTTTTTCATCTCTTCACAAAGATAAATCACATCTGGTAAAGTGCTTGACATCTGTATTTTTGCTCACATATGTGGAGTCTGGATTCCAGGGGCTTGAATGGTGGGTGAATGAGTGTGTGGCCCATTGATTTGGTCACACTTTTGGCTGGTTTCTCCTATTCTTTTTTCTTGCTCTCTGAACCTTATGTCACCCAAATCTTAGGTGGAAAAGGAGGACTAGATGATGATGATGATGATGATGATGATGATGAGGAGGAGGAGGAGGAGGATGAAGAGGAGGAGGAGGAGGAGGAGGAGGAGGAGGAGGAGGTGGTGGAGGAGGGGGAGAGAGAGAGGAGGAGGAAGCTTATGATGATGATGATGATGATGATGATGGTGAGGAGGAGGAAGAGGAGGAAGATAATGATGACGATGATAATAATAATAATAATAGTAATAATAATAATTATAATAATAATATTTCTCGGGCTCCATCTCCTCACCCACTGCCCTCGCGCCCTCCCCACCATTTTCCTTTCTACACATTGTTTAGAGAAATTGTCCCCACTGCCAACACCATCCCCCACACAACGCTCCACAACACAAGGTAGGCTCGTCCTGTTGTGCCTAGCTATCTGTCACCATCCTATACTCAGTTTTTTTTTTTTATCAAGGCGAAGATGCACTTGACAGATTGGTGATTTCTGGCTGACTGCAACATTACTTCATAATCTAGCATTATTAACTGACAACAAATATCTGAGGGGGAAATTTGGGTTAGTAAATATTTTTTGGACATGTTGCATTCAGCCAATCATCATCAACCCGTCGAGTGCATCTTCGCCTCAATAAAAAAAATGGAGTATAGTCCATCTACCTCGCTCCTTTCCACCCACTTCATCTATTTTGGGGGCAGCTGTACCTTTGATGTAAACCCTACCAGCCTACCTGTACCCATCTTCGAAGCACTGTACTTCCCCAACATGCCCCACCACCTTCCCATTCCATCTGTCCCACTCCTCTCTGTCCACCCCACCTATATTTTTGGCAACCGTATCCTTCATTTAAACCCTGTCGTCCTACGTATACATCCATCTTCAAAGCATGTACACTAGCTCCAAAAACTATTGTGCAGGATGAGGCGATGGTATCCTAAATTAACAATAAAGCTCGCCATGTTTCAAGAAGATTAGTCAGTGGTCATCTGAATATTTATCTGATAACAATACTGGTTATGAAGAGTCGCAAGAGTGTGATATACAGCATCCTTGTAATAACCAGACTAAAACTTAACATATAAATCACACTGGTCTGGCCAGGATTTGAACTCATGCCCTCACTCTTCATAAACGCACACATTACCACTGAGCCAAAGAGAGGATTCCCGCTTTACCCCTAAGCAACGCCGGCTTTTATAGATCCCATTATGTTGTTATGAAAGCAAATTTGTCAAACATGGTGTGGAATCATTGGACATATTGGAAAAGCCATCGTCTGTGGTGTAAGATTCCCTTGCACAAAGTGTGTACCCATACTTTTTGGAGCAAGTGTACTTCCTCAACATGCCCCATCCATCCCCCTCATTCTTCTTCACCCAACCCATCCACTTTCACTCTGAATTTCCCCAACAATAACTTGATGACCAGCCAACTTACAAATCCCATCTTCACGGTATTCCCTTCCTCTGTCATCACCCACCACCACCACCACAATGCTCTTTTCCAAAACTGTATATTATTCCCACCAACCCTCACTTTCAATGACCTTTCCTCCACACCCATCCCACCATTTTGCATAGTCACTTCGTATCTGCCATATCTGTCGTCTGTGTATTTATCAATAGTCAAATATCTTAATCATGAAAGGGTTGGCCACAAACAAATCTTCATGCCATCCTGTCCTCCGCCATCAGGTTATACTCCCTCCAGTTCATATCATCCTCATTCATACCCACCCCATGTCTAGTGTCTTCAGTTACCACTACTTTAATCCCTCTCCTTTCCAGGTGAACTCTGGATCCTGGTCGAGTTCTGTCACTTTGGAAACCTTTTGTTGTTCCTGCACCGCCATCGTCACCAGTTCATTGACCAGATCGACCCCATCTCCGACGAGATCGACCCTTTCAAAATGCAAAAACAGAGCAACATCAGCCCAATTGCAGACAAGAAAGGGAGCTGCTCGAACTCCGCCAATGACCTCAGTACTTCGATGCAGAGTTTGAACCTCAAGGGGCTGTCTGATTCGAAGCAGGGTCTGAACCTCAAGGGACTGAGTGGTTCAAAGCAGGGTCTGAACCTCAAGGGCCTGGGTGGTTCAAAGCAGAATTTGAACCTCGTTGACGCTGTGAATGGCACGGCAAAGTTCAGTGCAGGGGCCAATGGGGATTCTTCAGACTGTGGATTTTCTTCTCAGTCTCCCCTCTTCCATGCCCATATCCCTGCCCACCCTCTGGACTCCAGTGCTGCATCAACTTGCCAAACCATTCAGGATTCTGGGTATGATGTCATGGCTTACAATTCCCTGCAGAGGCAAGGCGTTGTGATGAACAGATACGTGTCACCAAAGTCCTTCCTAGGTATGTTAATGATAGTAATAATAATAATAATAAACAGAAGCAGCTGTAGTAGTAGTAGTAGTAGCAGAAGTAGTAGTGGTAGTAGTAGTGGTAGTAGTAGTGGTAACTGTTCAAGCAAACGAAGCGAGCGAGAACACCAAAATTAGCCACATTCTGGACCCCTAACACAAGTACCCAAGCAAAAGATTTATCGCATCAGCAAGAAATGGGGGCAGGGGTCGGGAGGAAAACTCTGCAATGCAGTAGCGAACTTTTTTGGATATCTCAGCCAATTTTGAAGTTACAAGAAAGACACCAGTTTTAGAAATTACATAAAAATCCTCAATTATTTTCATTCCATAGACAACCCATAATTCCCAAAAGTTTTTTCGTAAGTCAAGGAAATTATTTTTTATAAGGCAGATCAGCGTACCAGCCGCTGCGCAAGAAGTAACGGTCTAAGGTTGTGTGAGCAGCGCAGCAGTATTTTCCGACGATTACTGAGGGCAACCAGGTATTGCCTTTTCAAAACAAATAATACCTTCTGCTTGGCCTTTTATGGAAATTTTTGACTGAATCCGAGTCATACTAATACATTACCCTGATCGACGAAAGAAACTCTGAATTTCTGATTTCTGATTTGAATCGGAGCGCACCGAGAGATTTGGTGGGAGTAATTTTTGTGAGTGAGCAAAAAGCAAAGTCATTATTAACCTGCTGGGTGCCAAGCCCTAGACCTAAAATTAATACAAGAGGAGTATTGGTTTTAGGAAGTGTGAGGGAATATTTTTGGTGTAATCTAATAAGTTCTTTTTAGTATTTTCAGGTCAGGACATCAGAGGAAGATGATGAGCCACATGAGACAATATTCAGCACTGTTTGACTTGCTTGCTTGCTCTCTCGAACACGTTCCACATTTTCAGTGTGGACGCCTATTACATGTTAATAATAATAATAATAATAATAATAATAATAATAATAATAATAAGTCAGTAAGAACAACAACCATTACTTTAGGACTCGCTCCGTAGGTCAGCTCTCCCTCCACCACCAACCCAACCCAACTCAGTCTAACCTACCTCATTCCGGCTCACCCAACCCAACCCACCCCAGACCAATCCAGTCCAGAGTAAACCATCCTAACCCAGTCCTCTCCAGCCCAACCCAACCCAACCCAACTCAACTCAACCCATCCCAACCCAACCCCATCCCAGCCCAGCCCAACCCAACCCATCCCAGCCCAGCCCAACCCAACCCAACCCAACCTACCCAGTCCTCTCCAGTCTAACCCAACCCAGCCCAGGCCAACCCAGCCCAGCCCAACCCAACTCAACCCAACCAAATCCAAGCCAACCCAACCCAACCCAGCCTAAATCATCGTCACCTCTCTCAGCCACTCAAGGACTGGACGTGGCCGGGCTGGACTCGAAGGGCACCAACCAATGTTATGATGACGTTGGATTGGTGCCAGGGGTCAACTCTCCCTTTACGACCAGTGACCTCATCTGCTGGGCGTGGCAGGTCGCGCAGGGGATGGACTACCTCGCCAGCAGGAAGGTAAGCAGGCAGGGAGAAGGGAGAATAGGGATGGAGGGATGGAGGGAAAGAAAATTAGAAGGAAGGAGGATATGAAGAAACGGGGAAGGAGGGATGGAGGGAGAGAAAATTCGAAGGGAGGAGGATTTGAAGAAAGCATGAAGGAAGAGGAGGGAGAAAGGAGAAAGAAGCAACGAGGTAATGATGCAGAGAACCAGGTGAGGGAGGGAGAGAACAGGAGGGGATTGACGGAGGGAAAGAGGGTAAGAGAGAGACGGAGGGAGGGAGGAAAAAGAAGGGAGGAGGATGTGAAGAAAGCATGTAGGAAGAGGAGGGGGAAAGATAAGCAGTTTAGCAAAGAGAATGAGCAACAGAGTAATGATGGAGGGAAACAGATGAGGGAGGGAGAAAACGGGAGGGGATTGATGGAGGAAACGAAGGTGAGGGAGGGAAGGGAGGAAAGGGCAGGGAGGGAGAAGAAAGGGAACTTAGCGACCAGGGTAAATTTTTCCACAGTCCTGACCTCATCGGCTAGGTATGGCAAGGGTGCAGGGCGAAGATTATATACCTCACCAGCAGGGAGGTTAGCAGGGGGAAGGGAGGGGCAGGGGACAGGGAGAGAGAGAGAGAGGAGATGAAGGGAGGGGAGGAAAGAGGAGATGAGGGAAGGGAGAGAGGTGATGAGGAACCAGCAGGGGAAGGAGGAGGGCCCCGTTTGAGTTGAAGAGTCACAAGCGGAATTCCAAACCTACGTGACGTTCATTCTCCCGTGACTCCTAATTCATCACATATATAGTCAGCGAGGCTAGGGAACTGACAGGAGATCGAGCTGGCTGGATGAATGTTGTGAGGAGAGGTGCATGATCAGGGATTTGGCACCCCTTTTTAACGTGGCAGCGTCCGGATTGACTCTAATGGATACGTTTATGTGAAGCTACAGAACGTGGTGAATGTTTTTTGGCGTATGAGATAGAGCCAGGATTCCGGGGGATTGAATGGTGCGTGAATGGAAGCGTGGCCCATTGGACTGGATAGATATGGGCTGTCTGGGCATTGCTACTCCTCACTCTGCCCTAGGGTGGGAATGTGGTCCCGATGATGATGATGATGATGATGATGATGATGATGGTGATATTCAACTCAGTCAGTACTGTCGTTTCAGTAATCGCATAAATATTCAAAGGATGTACAAAATGCCTGAATTATTTTTTGTATCAATAATCTACTTAGGTAAACAAAGGTACAAGTGACCTACGTTGACAAATGATGGTTAGAAAATCCGATGCAATCATTCAAACGACACTAGTTAACAATATCCATGCAAACTTTTCGAAGAGTTAACCGTTACTCCCGTCCTTCATGTATGCAACAGGTCAACTTTGGAACTGTCTCCCTCTGTCTGTATTTCCTCCTGCCTATGACCTCCAGTGTGGGTAGGTAGGTAGGTAGGTAGGTAGGGGGTAAAATTGTTACTCCCAGTTCTCCATGTAAGCAACAGGTCAACTCTGGAACTGTCTCCCTCTGTCTGTATTTCCTGCTGACTACGACCTCCAGTCTTTCAAACGGAGTGTGTCCAGGCATCTCAAAATGAACGCATCTTGAATTTGGTTCTCCGTTATCTTGTCTTTGCCTTTTTCGTTGGAGAGAACAATTTGCGGGCTCCTGGC